>NC_083472.1:14297500-14597500 GCF_030014155.1 Tachysurus vachellii
CTGCAACCCTGACAACGCATACAGTATATTTGTTTTACTATCCTTGTGAGGAACTTCCTTGACATAATTAATCATGCAGCTAATTAACATTTTGCTAAACCTAACTGTAATGTTAACCCCATGGGGACCAGGCAAATGTCCCCACAAGGTCAAAACTCTTAGATATTTCTATCCTTGAAGGGACCAATATATAAAAACATGTGCTCCCACACACTGGATGACCATCAGCCCACGCAAACCAAACAAAATCACAAGCTTGATGTGTATAAGAAAAGACTTTTTTATACTGTATATATAAACCCATTTCTGTTCATTGCCTACCGCTTTATATTTTCTTATATATATCTATATATATATATCTATATATATATATATATATATATATATATATATATATATATATATATATATATATATATATATATATGTATATATATATGTATATATATATATATGATGTGATGCATGATGCTTTACATTCACTGTCACCTTTTTCAGTGTCAAAGCCATTAAAAAAGGATGTGTGATGTGTACAAAGATGCTTATTCACACAGCACAGTCCAAGATTAAAGGTTAAGCATTTGCACTTGCAAGCATCAGCTAATGTCAGGCAGAATGGGAAGAAAAACCCCGAACAGCTGCTCGTATTACCAGCTAATTTAACTCTTTGATTCTGACAAGTGGGAGTTTGATCTCTGAGGTGGATAGCATATTGAATGTTTACAGTGCAAGTGGTGTAATGGCATGGAAAAAAAAAGACATTAGGCATAAGATGGTCATATATGCTTTACATCACTGGTACCAAAGCTTTGCCTCTTGTACTGTACACATGGTTTTGTTTTATAGAAAACGAGGTAATACAGGATTTCTGTTCCTCTCTCTGTGGAGTAAAATGGTGGGGTGTAATTTTCTAATACAGTCAAATAAAGCTCTCCTTTTGTCACCTGACAGGCACCCAGCTTACAGAGGTCAGAGGTTGCGAGGCTGCTTTCAGGAGAGCACAAATCGATTAGCCGTCAAGCTGCTGGCGCTCGGTCTGTTTCACGGGGAGATGCTGGGCCCCAATTTCCATAATTGCTCACAGGCTTAAGTGCTGTTACCTTTAGTCAACCAGGAAGGGGGAATGGGGGACTTGGTGGGGGGAGAAATGATCAGGCAAATAAAGTGAATGAATAATGAACATGCATGGATGTACTGTACTGAACAGAATTTATCGATCTGTAAGTGAGTAGGAATAACTTTGCTGGAATTAAAAACCCAATCTGCCATGCCATATGGAGATTCTCTTTGTCCCTTCCTTTCAATAGCTCTTTATCCTAAAAGATAAAGGTTACTAAAGCCCATGTGATGAGAAGTTGATCTTATTGACTTGGTTATACTCACAGCATTGCCATAGTTGAAGGATACATGATATACCCACTTCTTTTCTTCTATCTCACTCCTCAATATGAAGTGATATCATCTGCAGCAACATGCAGTGCTTTAATGGCCTGCAATGCATCTTTCTGAATGGCCAGGTGATTGATTGGTAGTTGTCTCACAGAGTTAATTCCATGTGGGCGGTGGACAGTGTTCAGGGCTTTGGTCTCTCGTTTCTAAGCTTTAACGAACAGACTGGCTCATCTGTTTATGGTTTAGGGTGACTCCAGCCAGGAAGAGAGGTCAAAGGTCACCTCGATGGCTGTGAAAGGTGCCTTGTGTGGCCATAACTGGTATGTTGAGTATGTTGAGAAAAAGAACAAGACTGTTGAGCAGATGGGATTGTAAGCCATGGCCCTGCCTATAGGATTAAGCTTTCCTTCCGTGATGCTTTGTGTGAGTCTGAGCCCCATACGTTTCCCTTTTCCCAATACCCAGAGCTGGTTCTATTACTAAGAGACTCTCCACTTTGACTGATGACTGTTAGCTCACAGTGGCTCACTTAAACCATAAAGGGCCTGTGATAGCTGCACACCAGCCTTTTATCGACCCTACACTCACATGTATTAATAAGCGCCTGCGTTCATGCCCGTATTCCCTCTCAACCCCTTATCGGAGCTTCCTCTCTTGTGACAGATGAGCGTGTCAGGAGGGAAGCGTGGTCAAACAATGGCCAGTGGGTGTATGTGTGTATGGATGTATGTGCTTGTGTGTGTAATGAAGCCTGCAGAACAGTGTAGCTGTGATCCGTGCTGATTTAGTGCCACGCTCTGCGCTGTTAATGGGCTCACACAGAGAGGGAGATGTGACGGCAGGGGCAGGCCATATTTAAGGGCCTCTGACTGCTCATTACTGACCATCACTGATCATTCACACACACCATCAGAGGCCTTACTTCTTCTTTAAGACTGTGCTGGGATTTCAGAGGCAAACAAATTATACACAAGATTTACATTTGCAGGGCTATTTTCACAAATGAGGCTAGTAATGAAGGCTGAGAATGAGGGGAAGAAATGTCATGATGGAGGGTGCGAGGGAGGGAGAGGGAGCGACAGGCTAATGTCATTCATGGCACAACATGGCCTGCTTTATTGAGGCTCATGTTCCCTGACCCCTCCGTTACAACATCATCAAATTACAAATTCCATTACAATGAAATGTTTACAGCATTGCCCAAAACTCTGCAACTTGCCTGTGCATCTGTGCGTATGAATATTGTGAGTATACATGAGGTTGTTGGTGAAATAAGCACTCTTAGAAAAAAACAATCCTGAAAAAAATAAAAAATAAAAAGCAAACACATGCAAATATATAACCATTCGGCAGTACAACAGTGTGGAACAGCACAGGTCATTTTTTCAAGGAAATATTAAACTACCTGTCTAATTTTTAATCTATTTCTGGAATTTAAAAGAAGCCATGAGTATTAGTGATAAATTCAGATCCAGATGGAGTCCAGGCCAGAACCCAAAGAGCACAATCTGCATTGGTGGATCTTGTGCTTTATACATTACTAGGCCATGCTGGAGAGAGCAGAGCAGATATAGCAGCAGCATGTGTCCTGTAATATTGAGGTCAAAGTCACAGAGTTTTGAAAGACGAGTACTATTAAAAATGTATGGAGGATACCATTGCCTTTTTTGCTCCTTTTTTATATTCTTGTTGTCCAATAGTAATGAGTTTGGTTACAGCCGCCTTAGTTATGTTGAATTTACTATCAGAATTTGGGTTTTGAATTGTAAATGAGAGCTCATAAATAAGTAGCCTTATTTCCTATCTAATGCATCATAATTTAGGTGGCCATGAGTAGTGGGATGTTAATTAGCAAAATAGCTCTGAAAGGACACAGGATTTATGTGGCTTTTGCTCAGAGTTTTTCTGAGCCTGAAAACAGTGAGGGGGAAGAGGAGGAAATGTGGGTACACACGGCGCTCAGCCTGGGTAAATAAATTCATAAAAGGCATGCGTGATATATTTCCCTGCTGAGATCCTCATGGACAAATGCAAGATTTTTTTGTGACCTGAATTTTCAGGGAAAATAACATACAAAGTTTGACAGCAGTGTTGGTGATAATGCAGTGGAGCACTTCTTCCTTTCTTTTTTCTTTCTTTCGCTCTCTCTCTCTGTTTCACTCTCTTGTTAGAGAAATTGTACAGATGTGGAAAAATGATGTTCATTAGATTATTTTGAATAAGATAAAGTTGGAAGACCCAAAGAAAAGATCATTCTTCACCTGGTGTTCTGGGAATCCCATTATAAATGAATTGCAAATCAAGCAAAAAAAAGAGCTTTTGTTTTGTCAGACACCTCCATATTTAGTGGCTTTTCACTTGACATGAGTTTCCTCTTAAGTTTAGAGCAGGGCCATTCCACAGAGAGCAGCTGTATTGTAAGTGAGTGTCTTGAAGCTACTTCTCTTTGCTCCTCTCGTCTCCATCTGTCATATTTTAAGGGAGTAAGGTTGTCAACTACCAGGGCTAAATATTAATATATAACCACTGTGATGTGTGCATGTGTGTGGTACCTGGTAGAGTGCAAGAATATGTGTGTGCAAAGGTTTATTCTCCATGATCTATAATTTAAAAGCTAAAGTAAATTGTAATTTGGATTACATCTATATCAGCTAGTCTCAGGTCCATTTTAAACTGGAACTTTACTGCTGCTGTACTATACCCTAATTATATTAGAAGAAATAGGGCTTGGTTAAAATGTATAAGCATTCATTAGTCACCAGCATTCATTCTTGCCCCCTCATCCCACACCATCTGCTCCACCCAACACCCCAAAAACCAACAGTCACCTCATCATCACTGTCATCACCTACAGGAAGACAGGAGAGGGATCCAAATACACACAGCCTCTGACAGAGCCCCACTGTCCACAGAAAAATGCAGCAAGCCAAAGCCATATGTGTGTGTGTGTGTGTGTGTGTGTGTGTGTTCAGATTTTTTTGCTTTGGAGGATAAGTGAAGGATAATGAATAAGGAAAGTCATTGGCTTATAAAACATATGAACATATGAGATTTATCCAGAAACATAGCTGCTTATGTGCACAAACACAGCTTGTCAAACCTACATCAAAAACTGCATGTATAATTTAGTTCCTGCAAGAAAAATCATTCCATATACAAGTCCTATTATAGACTTGATGGTGTAAGTCTGTTCTGAAAACCTGTTATGAATGTGAAGTTACAGAGAGCACCTGCATTTGTATAAGGAGTGTGTTTGTGGGTTGTAGTGTGGAGCACATTGAGGCTCATTGATGTTATTCTGTGCTGCTGGAGTGTGGGACAGGTAGGCTGTTTCCACATGAACCCATCCATCTCAGCCATCAACAGGCCCAGCATCATTTAGCATGGTCCCAACCTCCAGCTCATAAGCAGATGGGTGGGAAGAAAAAAGAAAAAGAAAGAAGGATGTAATTTGCAATTCTGTTTTTCTAATAAACCACAATCCAAAAGTTTAACATCTCCTCTCATATTTAATAGATTGCTCATTATATTTTTTATTATTAAAATCTTACACTATAGATCTAAACAAAATAAATAGACAGCAAAAGGTATTTTAGTACTTATATTATTTTTCATGTAGGTTGAAAAAGAAATTAAATGCTAAATAATATATTATTTGTATATGATCAAATAATCTGCCTTAAATCGTGAAAACCTCTTTCCATATATGAGAATAATTGTACTTCAGTTTTATTATTGAATCAAATATTCTATAGTATATTGTATTAAATATTTATTCAATCTTAATTTGTGTAATGACAAATGATTTAAAACCTGTGCCCTATTAGTGTCTAATATGATTCCACACTTTCTGAACAGTAGTGTGTCTAGTGTGACTGAAGAAAAAAGGTAATAATCTGTAACCATAAACCAAATGAATTTCAGATCAAGTTCTGGTAAGTGTAGAATTAATTAATGAGTACAATCTAAAGTATAGATATTTTAAGCAATTTTTCATTCCTTATATTTAAGAAAGATAAACTGAAATAGATGGAGGAAAAGACTGAGACATCCAGCAGCCTGTCTCATGCTTCATTACAGCTTAAACAAGTGAGTCATTATATGAGGAGGAGAAGAGCCAGAGTGAAAGCCTCCTCCATCCATCCATCCATCCATCCATGCATCCATCCATCCATCCATCCATTCATCTATCCATCCATCCATCCATACATCCATCCATCCATCCATGCAGTCTACCAGTCTGCAGTAACTCAACTGTTCCCTGCTGAAAGCGGCTTGGAGAGAACATTGCTTCCAGGCAGGCTGTGTAACTGTAGAAGAATGCACAATGCAATTAAAGTGTGAGATTAAAGTATGAGATTAAAGTGTGAGAGTTATGGTTAAAAGATTAGACACTGAAAACAACAACTTCACACAAACGACAAATTCTCTTGTAGTTCCCCCTAGAATTGTCAGTGTGAGAGTAAACACAAAGTTAGATTCATTCTTTCTTTGTTTTGAAATTCTAAAAGATTTTTTTATTTCCTTACCATGCCACATTGTACATTGCAAACAGCTGTGAAGTTGTGGTGTCCAGCCTCTGGTGTCAGGGTGTGTAGACTTCTGCTGTTGCTTTTTATAATTTGTCCTGGAAATGTCTACAATCACTCAGGATAATGAACGCCGTTCTCCATCTCAGTATTGACAATAGTAGGAAGGCCTATGCTGTGTGTTGGAGAGCAAGTGTGTGTGTGTGTTGGTGTGTGTGTGTGTGTGTGTTTGTGTGTATGTGTGTGTGTGTGTGTGTGTGTGTGTGTGTGTGGACCATTTATTACTGTAAACATCTTTTGTTCTGGATTACGAGTTAAATAAATTGGGAGTTTTTCGACAATAGATTGAATATAATAACTATTGTGCATTAGTAAAGAAAGTCTAGAACTGAGTATAACTCAGACTCCTCTCTCACTTTAACTGGCAAACATCGATCCTACTTTCCCCAACTTACACTGAGTCACACACTTGCCTAGTGTTTTTGTGGCTCGTCAGGCTAAAAGCTGCGAATTTCACCTGAGTGTGGTGTGACAGCTGATGTCAGACACAGTCAAGGTGGGAAACATTGGGTGAACTTCACTTAACAGAGATGCTGACGGATGGCAAGGTTCATATCACTCATCTACAGGACATAGCAAAGAGAGTGAGAATAAGTGTAAAGCAGAGGGAGTTTACACTGGCAGGATTTAAGCTCAGATAGATCAACATAGTTCTGGACAGGAATGTGAAACCATTTACTTTTTATTTTTTGCTAATTTATTCCTATTTGCTGTCCCAACAAAGAGTCTGAACTCAAATATAGGGGTATGATTGATGATAAATGTCAGCTTCCTGGTTAAATTAGTTCATAAAATAGAGATAAATAAATTAATTATAATAAAGCATTCCTGGCTTGAAAATAGGTAAACACTAATCTCACACGAGATAAAAAACACACAGCTGCAAGAAATGGCGTTTCATGTTTTTCAGGTTAGTAGTGCTGTGACAAAGAAGACAAGCCCGAAGCATGTCAGTGTTTCTTCTTATACCCTTTTTATCATCCCCATTGATTTAATCAATGGCATGTTCATCTGAGCACCTATAATCGATCAGAAAGGAAGAAAGAGAGAGAGCACTCCATCTGTATGGCCCACAATAGGAAAACAAAATGGCAGTGTGAACACACCACATGGGAGCTTTGAACATGAAAGAAATAAAAAATAAGAAATAAAATCTGATCAATGGCCACAGTTAAACAGAAGACAGTGAAGGCAAGACAGACCTATAGCTCAGATTTCACCTTCCTTTCTTCTCCTTCCACGTTTTATTTACCATATTTGTCTTATCAGGCAGTGACAACTAGCACTTTTCATTTCAAACACACACACACATACACACTCACTCCCTCACTCACTCACACACAAATAGTGGAACAAAGCATAGCTACAAGGTGATTAATTAATTAAAAGAAAATCAGTCAATATGTATGCAATTACAGTAAGAGACAGAACGTGATCAAAAAGCGGCATGAACACACACTGTTTTCTAAATCATTAACAAATAAGGCCTCTGAACACACACTGTTTTCTAAATCATTAACAAATAAGGCCTAAGAATGTCATTTCTTTCATTTTAGCTTCTGTGAGAGTGACTATCTTGATGAATGAAAATGGAGTGGGAGTCATTCATCTGAAGATACTATGTATTTATCTGTACTGTTTTTATGTGTATTTATGATCCTCCACGCTTAGTAACATTCCTTCTGCAACCCAGCCCTAGAGAACAACATTCCAGCACTGTTTCCTATTTGCTTCCCATTAGTGCCGGCGCGTAGCCCGCTGACCTTGTACAGATGCTCTCAAAACTCAGCCAGGAGGGTTATGCCGTCTAAACACACAACCGGGAAGCTTAGAACTGTCCATGGTTACAGTGTTACACACCTTTTACATTAGAGCACTGTGAATTTTACAGCATAACTTGATGTTTACAAGCAGAAAGGTGCTAGATAGAGACAATCAGATAAATAACAAAGCTTTATTGGGTGTTGTGGGATAGTCTTTCCTTTTTTCCTGTCACGTGTATATACTTACGGTCTATCCCGATGTTCCATTTTGCAGGGCAGCTTCAGTCATAAGAGGAAGCACATGGAGCTCATGTCATGTGTGTTGTGTCTTGTTTCAGTATTAATTTTAGGACACAGGTATAGAAATAGAGGTCCCTATTTTTGTGCAGCTATCAACATTCATTAGTGGTGTAACACCAGTATATTGCTAATTCGGTTTAGCCTAAGCAGTTTTTTCCTGTTTTGGGCCACTTGCTGTTTTTGTGGCTGGCACATTAGGGCATGTGGCATTTGAAATCCAACAGCTCATTTTTATACACACATTGGTCAACAGGAGCCCTCTCTCTGTTTGACCCTGTTTGGCTATAATTCAGATTTCAGGATGGTATAAAGAAGTTCTAAGGAATGAAAAGGTAATAAATGCGAATTACAGAGAGAAGCACAGAACATTTAGTGGAGACTGTGCATGTGTGCGTATTTTCCTTCTACTTGCAGTCATGACCCGATGATCTCTGAGCATTCATCCCTTGATTTCCACTCAGCCTGCAGCTCTTACTAATAAGGGTAAGCATAGACACATACACTACTACATTTGCTCTCACAAGACATACTGCTATGTAGTGATTTTAAAAAACCCATCACACACACACAAACACCCTCTGCCATCAGGATTACAGGTCACTGCTCTCTGTAAGGGAAGAATACACGGTGTGGTGGGCTTTATTTATTTTGTCTTCTTGGCCAGAATGTCAGCGGTGAAGCTGCATTTTAATGAGCCATTATACAAGCATTCTGCCCTAGAACCCACTCATCTTACTCAGGTCAGGGGTTTTGACCCTTACATGCCGTGCATTTAGCAGCAGTCTGAGGCAAAATCTGGTGTAGGAGGATGGCAGATTGACACACTCCTCACGGGCATGGCTGCTTTAGAGTGGCTCAGTGGCATTGAGCAATTCACACACAGTGTAGGAAAAGTTACCTTTTGTTCTCAGATACAGCAAAGAAACACTATCATTTTAACCTATTGTATTTGTGTGCCTTAAAATGATTATAACATAGTGCATAATATTTTCTGTTATTCTGAATATTGACCAGTTGTTCTGATGAGCTTGCTTTATAGCCCTGTTTCATATGGCCTTTAAAGGAAGATCTTGGTGAATAATGGAATTCTGTCACAAAATCTTTTCTATAAATATAAGCTCACATCATAAATATCTTTCTCAGACCACATTGAGTTCTTAGATGATATGTTTAAAGAACCTGTGACTGTAATATATAACCTGATCAAAAACTCACTGTGTAGCTGATTGCTGTGGACATTATGGACAACCAATTACTTGAAGATTTGGGCCTATTTTTGGACTATATTTTTGGATTTGACGTCCATCAATTATTAACTCCAACAGTGCTATAGATCAATTGCAAAAAAATGGAGTATAAAACAACAATCAGCCATAAGGTGCATCTTGTTTGGATGTTCAGGGCAAGAAGGAAAATTTCACATATCTCTTCAGGATTTTGTAACTGTCGTGTAAATGTGTGTGTCTGTGTGTGTGTGTGTTTGTGTGTGTGTGTGTGTGTGTGTGTGTGTGTGTGTGTGTGTGTGTGTGTGCAATATTATAGCCTCATATTTGATTTTCTGCAGGTTTGTGGCTCCTCACTATGACCATGTGCTCGGTGCATTACTGGAGCTACTTCAGGTCAATAGTGCGGAAGAAGTCCAAAGCTTGCTGCTTTATAGCTCAATAAAGTGTCCACATTGTTTGTGTGTGCAAGTATATATATGTGGCCTTTAATCATCCCAATTCCTGTACAGTTCCTCATACCCTCAATCCGGTTATGTACATCATATATATTCAACCCACATCCTTAATTTAGAGGTGTGGTGTATGTGTGTGTGCGTGTGTGTGTTTGCCAGCGCATTGTTGTGCCCACATGATAATTGAATGTGCGCTCAGCCCACATCCGAGCCAGCGTTCCAGCTCACACCTTAATTAGTTTAGTTTTGTGTCTGGCTGCTGTGCCATCAGTGGCCAATCGATAGCACTCCGGAGAACAGAGGGCTCCTATTGGAAACAGATACGCCAGCTGTGTGGCCGTGGCTGCTTTTCTCTCTCAGTAGGGGACGTTAAATAGGGCCAGCTCTATGGGTCTGGCTTAATTGTACTGATAAATGTGGCCTGGTGTGTGTTCATATATGTGTCAGTGTACGCTGTTCAGTCTTCTCAGCGTTGTACTCTGTCAAAAAATGACTTAAGTAATACAGCTCCATTGGAATTCAATGGCTGCTTTGTTTAAAGCTCATATCCCATGCTTCACCTTTATGAGTTTTGCTTTGTGAGCAGCATTCACATTCTACTGTGCACTCCCTCTGTCTAGTCTTAACTTAGTTCAGTATGCACCTGAACATCAGTAAATGATATTACTCCCTCCCCATGCCACACTAAAGCCGTTTAAAGAAAATTTGTTGAAACAATTGTAGCTACTTCCTTAGCTTTGAGGAGTTCCTTATTAAATAGAAAAAGTATCATTAGTATAAAACAATTATGCACTAACACAATCATGAAAAAGCCTCCTCCATATAGACACACACAATACTCTCATCACAACAAACGATCATACATCACATTTGCCCAATTTTATGGCTGCAAATTATTTGCTGCTGTTAAAAGCTAGCGAGGAGGAGATAATTGCGAGAACTGGCAGTATTAGTTAAGTGTGTGTAATGGTGGGCTCTGGGAACGCTAAATGGTGGTTGTAATATTTAGTTCCTGTGCTCATTACCTCCTGATCTGCCTCCAGTGACCCTGCAGCGGCAGGCCTGCCTGCTGCCGCACTCTCTAATGAGCAATGGAAATTACCGCTTCAAGAAATGAAACACAATTTATTTAGGGGGAGTCGTGGTGCGCAATGACATTACAGCAAACAACTCTGAAAAATTGACCCAATAACGCAGCCTTGCAGTTATGTTATTAGACAGAAAGTTCATATGAGCGAAATAAGTTAGCAGGAAGAAACAGGCTAAGGACTAAGTTTTACTGTGATGTAATAAAGAGTCCGATATGGAATGCATATTTTTGATGCACCAATTCAGAAACGGATTCTTTGCAGGAAAACTCAGTCATTAAGGGTGCCCTCTACTCTCAGAGGCTGCTTGCTGCAGGATTTGGGACACTGCAGTCATTTGTCAGGCCGGAATGATGTAATTGGTCAGTGCCAGAGAGGTTGCTAGTTTGGGGGGAGGTTCTCTGCTCTGCTCCCTATAAGAACACTGCCTTAACACTCCTCTACAGGCCTTCTACATCCATCAGTGTCCTCATGGCTGCCGTCTTGCTGAAGCAGGCCTTTTAACACACTCACACACATATGTCACACTGACTTGTGTTTGCGTGTCTGATTAAAGTTGCAGTGTAAGGTGGGACAGTCCTTCTGTTGCACACTACAGTAGCAATACATGTATGTATGCTTTCAGGGATGAAATGAAAAACCCAAAATAAACAGTAGTGATCAAATTACAGATACATTTGACCAAGGAATTCTGAAATTCATTCTACAAAAATAACATTCACTTTATTAGTTTTTATTGTAATAATTCTGCCATTTTAAAAAGGTTTTAGTTGGAGCATGAAAGAAACCCTCAATTCTAGCATTCTAACTATGAGCCTATTTTAACTGTGGAAAAACAGAAATACATTTTAAAATGCTAGATTCAACTACTTTTAAGAGGGAACTGATGCATAAGATAGAGATTAAAAGAAAAGCTCTTGAGTATTGTTTTAAGGGAATTCTTTAGGGTTTGTTTTTGCTTCACACAAGTAACTAAAAAGGAGAGCACTCCAAGGGATCCCCAGGATTGGGACTGAGAAAACTGGTCTAGTCCATGAAATTTGAAATACATCTCCAGAGAGAGACAGAAACATACACCTACTCACACAATGGCTTTGGCACAAGCCTCGTCTTCTTGAACTACAAGGGCCACTTGAGATTTCTGTAGAGTAGGACAAATTTCACTTGAGCAGAAAGTGAATTAAGGAGTGAGGGGAAAAAGGAAGAGAAGTGAGAAACAGAAAGATTATATGGTGCGGAGATTGCAGGAAGAGGACAGAAAATGGACAGAATATTTAAATTCTCAAAATTAAATTATAAAAAAAAACTTTAACATATTGTAGTTTGACAGAGCTGTTTCATCAGGAAGACACGTGTTAATAAGGTCCAAATAAAAAAGGGTTAGAGATTGGATCTTTAGCTTTCTCTAAGTCCTGTGCTGCTAACAGCTCTAATTCTGCTGAAGTATCAGAGATAAGTCTGGGCTCTTCTCCACCATGACACTCTTTGCACCTTAATGTCAGGAATAAGTAAAGCCTTGGAGATTCATTAGGAAATTGTATCGAATCAAGGGAGTGCAGGGGCTGGAAAACATCCCCCTAATAAGACGGCTCGTAACATAAAAGGGCCCCCTCAGCCAAGGTCCTTTATTTTCAAATCGCACCAGTGCCTTTGAAGAGGGCTTATGAACAGAAAAAGGGAATAGATGAAGAGAGGGAGACAGGAGAGAGGCAGGAGGGATATCCTTCAAGAAGTGTGCATGTCCCAAGA
This sequence comes from Tachysurus vachellii, assembly GCF_030014155.1. Classification (NCBI taxonomy): domain Eukaryota; kingdom Metazoa; phylum Chordata; class Actinopteri; order Siluriformes; family Bagridae; genus Tachysurus; species Tachysurus vachellii. The sequence continues at coordinate 14,310,060 of NC_083472.1, forward strand.
GAGGACTGATCGGGGAACAGGAGGGTTGTGTGTGTAGTGCAGTCTCAGCAGGCTGTCAGGCTGTGTGTGTGAGTGTTTCCAGCATCCTTATGCAAGTGCACCTGGATAAAACACTGGCTGAGAAAAGGAGGAGCAGAGAGGCATTGAAGGTATTCTCTCTCTCTCTCTCTCTCTCTCTCTCTCTCTCTCTCTCTCTATTTGTGTGTGTGTGTGTGTGTGTGTGTGTGTCATTAATAATATACTAGCTCTTATACTTCTCTCATTTGTTCAGTCTGGTGTTATTTGTTAGACAGCCATAGGCCCAGGTACACTTCTAGTTTGGTGAGTTTATAGCTAGTGAAAGAGAAGTGTGTGTGTGTGTGTGTGTGTGTGTGTGTGTGTGTGTGTGTGTGTGTGTGTGTGTGTGTGTTTTGGTGTATAGGGAAGGATCAGGCTAAATCAATGTGGATTTATAATTTACTACTGCACAAGTCTATCAATATATGTAAGGCCCGCATCCTGCTTCATCTATATTGCATTAGGACAGAGGTTCTCACACACTCAAGGCTCTGTGGAGGAAGGCCAGACACACACACTCACATGCACACTTGCACACAAAAATGCACTCTGCTCCCTTTTGCTGTCCCTACCAGTTAATATTAAGGTCATTGGATGTGAACTTTAGGTTTCCAGCTAAATAAAATCAATAAATTACAGAACCTGAGAGAATGAATGATGGATGATGTCCTGGGCACACTTGTTGCTGGATATATATGATATCCTGTTGAAATGCTTACTCCAGTAGTTTGTCAAGAACTTGTGTACAAGCAGCTAGAACATGGAACAGGAATGTACAAAATCATGCAGATCCAGCTCAAAGGTTTGTATCTGCTATTCACTACTCACATCAAAAATCAAAATGCGACTGTGGCATGACCGATCTCCTGGGATCTTCATGTACAACAGTCTCTAGATAGACACAAAATGGTCTAGAAAACAACTAAACATTCATTGAAAGTCAGTTCTGCGAATGGAAATGATGGAAGTGGTTAGAGGGCATGGCAAGACAGGTTTGAGCTGACAGGAAGTCTACAGTAACTCACATAAACATTCTTTACAACTGTGGTGAGCAGAAAAGTTCCGAAGAACACACTACATGTTGAACTACAGTACAAAATTGGGTTTTATTCCTGTCAGCCAACAACAGGACTCTGAGGCTTCAGTGGGCACAGGCTCACCGAAACTGGACAGAACTAAAACGTCATGGGTGTTTTTTTGTTTTGTTTTGTTTTGTATTTCATTCCATTCAGTGTATGGTGAAGAAGCTGTTGTGTGTGAAAATCCCAAGTAATCTGCAGTTTCAAAAATACTCCAGTCTGTCTGGCGATAATAATGGCACACAGAAGACAATTTCTCACATTCTACTAGTTGATGTGAACCCTGACTGAGGCTCTGGATTGTATCTACATGATTTCATACATTACATGTTTGTTCATGAATATTGTGCTCTCTAATAAGTGATAAATGTAGTCAATAAACTGAGTAATAACATATATATTTCCTGTCTAATATGTATAATTATTTTTCAGTTTTTTTGTAGGATGTGGGGGTGACACACTGTTCCAACTCTCCCTCTCGGTGCCCCCTCATGTTATTGGTCTCCATAGGTCTGTTGTAAATATGATTCCTAATGAAAGCTCATTCTGTTCACAGTGCACATTGAGATGATAGCAGTGTTCTGGTGTCTCTGTCTCTGCTTTATTAGCCCTTTATTTCCCGCCATGAAATAGAATTTACATCCAGCAATAACATCCTGCCATTCGACTCATTTCAGTAACAAATACAATTGCTTGAAAAAAAAAAGTGAATTAACGCAGAGCCCTTCCCCCCCTTCTAAGTGGCAGTTTTGAGGAGCAGGATGTGTATTGTGTAGCGCTGACATGAAGGTCGGTGGTTATGTGTGTGTCAGTGGAACAGTGGAGGTCATACAAATCAGGTACTGAGGCATGTTGAAAAAATCACACACCTACATATGGATTCACACACACACACACACACACACACACACACAGGTGTTAATGCTTTTCCCTTGGTTATGAATCTGTAATTTTGTTAGACAAAACAAAAGTATGAAGCGAATCAACTGAGAAATATCAGATAGTCATACAGGGTGTTTTACTTGGTGAAAAAGTTCTGCGCTCTCTCTCTCTCTCTCTCTCTCTCTCTCTCTCTCTCTTTCAGTCTGTCTCTTGGGCAGATTGATTAACTCAAGGCATTGATTACTCTCACTGCCTCTTTACCACTAAATGAAATGAGAAGCATGCATGTAGTACTGCTGCACGCACGAGCACGCACGAGCACACACACACACACACACACACACACACACACACACACACACAAACACCTGCTCCACATTTCTTTTGACCCCTGCATTGATGAGTGTCGTCATGGCAACTTGAAGCCAGCCATCACAGAAAAAAACATGCCTAATTAGCGTTGGAGCAGCTGATTGGTTTGCGGCAGTAATTAACACAGGTGAGGTTAATTAGTTCCCATGAAACCATCCTGTCTTGGCTTGTACACAAGAGGAAAAAAGGATAGTGGGAGGGCAGAAAAATACACACAGACACACATTTATACCCTGTTACTTTATTACTTGTGAAAGTTGGGAAGGATTTTAATATGCACAGAGAGCGCTCCCTCCTGGGACCAGTGGAAGGAAATTCAGCCTCATTAATGAAACCAGGACAAACCTGTTCTAGGTGCTCTCAGTCCGCTCTGCCACAGAGGATTACAGCTACAACGAGTGTCTGTTTTTACTCCCTCTAACCGGGCGGGGGGGTGGTAGTAGTAATAGGGCTTAGCACAATAGACAAGATTCTATATGTTTCATCAAGTTAAGCTGACATAATTCTGCTGGACTGATAACTCATGGTGACAGCTGAAATGCTGAATGTTACTAAAGTATCACTGAACTGAGCTTTGGTACTCTGATCTGCCTGCACTACAGTGCGTGTTGAGCAGTGACAGTACTAGGGCATGGATGGATTGCGGTGCAGCGATTAACATGTCTTCTGTGCTGTGTGTTCTGCTCACTTCCAGACAGGGGTTGTGCATTGGGCCAGAGGAAATGAGAGTGTATAAATTCAACAGACAGATAATGAGGTTAGAAGGGGACCAGACATGGGACTTAAGAAAGTGCTCCAAACTGTGATATACTGTTATAACACAGCCATCTGGTTTTCACACCAGGTTCCCTCAAATAATGAACTCCATTCAAACATTAGTTAAACAATTAGATTAATTTCTTTATTGAACAATTTGCACACAAACCCATCTTTTTGGAGAATGTACAGTTGAACACCTAAATTAGTACAAACTTGTATAGACATATACATTTAACTGCTTATAAAAAACTATACTGTATAATTTAGGTGGGCAAAGACCAGCTAAAGACAGATTAAAGGGTACAAAAAACATAAAAGTACTGCTTAAGCAAATCTGAATGCCGCTACAAATATATGCCCTTACACTGATATTAAAAACAAAACATTCATGCATGTCACACATGTTGCATCCATCAGTCCATAATAAAGAAATCAGTACACTAATATTATCTAATGCTGTCTCCAGACTACTAACTTGCTCTGTTATTCATTACTGTAATGTCTTCTATTATTCAGTTACATTAATATTCTCGTGAAAGGGCAGCGTTAGCTACAGCCGCATTCGTACTCCACCATAGAGAGGTCATGAAAAAAACCCTAAAATTGATAAGTTGCAGTTTTGCCAAACCTCGTCGTACATCAGGGTTAAAGTGAAACAGCACTAAAGGTCAGCTGTTCTGACGTGGCATACACTAAATTTCCTAGATAAATGGGAGGAACTATTTAAATTAATTTTAAATTCAGCCATAATCAGTTGCATGAAACTGATCTCTCATGATTGGTTCTAATAACTGTTTATTTTGAGCAACTGTTTGGTTTATTTTATATTATATACTTATATATAAAGGACATTACATTTTGGGAGATTGCAAGAGAATATGTGCCTCAACCATTTTATGCCATCAAATGATTTTACAAACACATACAGACTGAATCTGAATAGTGGATGTAGAATCTCACATTTAATATTAGATGGAAAATAGATATGTTGCATTTTGCTCTCTATTTCTCTCTGTCTGTCTTTGTTTCAGTCTCTTTCACTGTTGACTTTATGAAGGGGCAGGGTAGTCCACCAAATGCCATTATAAATCTATGGGCTGAACTGGAAGCCGAGCTGAAACCTGCAAGTAAAAATGAGATGGAAAACACATACAGGCTGCCTCCAGTGTTCCTCTATAAACCTCTATATCCCGGAGGGATCCTTGTGTGCCTGGAGTCACAATGACCGAGGCTGAATAACAAGCTGTGTGAGGGCTCCAGCTTCCTGTGGCTACTGCTCATTTCCTAGTGTTTCGTTATTTCCTATTCTTCATTCCTTCATTGTCAAAATATCTACAGGCCCACAACATGCCACAAGACCTACGGAGAGTGTGTTTGATTAGTTAAGTTATATTTGTTAGAAAAATGTGACTATGCATTTACTTAAGTATGAGAGTTTTGGCACATAGTGGATAAAGACAAAAGTTGAATATGAATAAATTTAAATAGCACAAATAAAGTGTTTTAAGCTGTACAAACTCATTTTAAGCTCTCTACTGTATCTTGAATATTTAATATGTGTGTATGGTGTGTGTGAGACACATCTCCTCCTGCCATCTATACAGATAAAATGCATCTTTGATTAGCAGCGCCTTCAGAAGGAGGGACACCTCTTCTGGCAAGATTGCTTTCATGTCCTGTTTGTAAGCCAGCAACCTGAAAGCATTCTCTCACTTTTCCTTCATGTTCTTAGGAAATATTGTTCTAGCAATGAACTGAATTGCGTACTATTCTGCAAAGTAGGTAAAAGCCAGCCAAGGTTAAAACAGGTATAACTGTAAAAACTCCACATACTCGCAAAATAAATTAGACATAGCCATGAATTGGCCTTCTTGGAAACTGTGGGTGAGGGAGTGATGTATTTTTCATGCTCACACATCTGAAAGTGCTGAAGGAACACCACAAAAGCATTAAAAAAAACTCCAGACTCCATACAGTCCTGTTCTTCACTCTTTCTCTCACAGCCTTTCTGTAGATTCTGCTGTTTAGAGTTCTATGGCTTTCTGTGAAGGTTGGAGTGAAGCAGAGATGGAGAACTACACTCTTTGGCTGTCCTTCTGGGGAATCTATAAAGGTTCTACATAGAATAACAGAACCTATCAGAAAGGTTTCCCTATAAAACCCCTAATTATCAAGTGACCCCTTGAAGGACCATTGAAGATAACAAGTGTAGAGTACAATTAGCTGAGCATATCTTACTGGTTGTTATTAAGTATATGTAGAGATGCATTAAAATTGTATGCAAGGCCAATGTGTAGTCAGTTGTCTTATTGATTTTTACAAGGAGTTTCCTGTAATTTAATGCCACCGATCACATTTTTAAGCATCATGCACCTTTTCTTTTGTCAGAGTCCTGATGTCTGCTATGATTCCATAGTTGAATGTGTCCCCATAGCCTGCGGGTTGCTGGGTCACAGATGACAGTGGCATAGCGGGGTAGCTTGTTGTGGTGAAGAGGATGCCGCTGGCACCGCTAAGCAGCCGGTTGTTTGTCCCTGCAGTGAACCTTCACTGTCCACCACCTTCTGTCTCTCAGGCAAATGATCCTGCCAAAACACCTGCCTCCAGGTGCTCACTGTGCAAAACAATCAGGGCTCAGGCCATGGCTCAAGATGTCAATGATAAAAGAAACAGTCAGACATTCTGCTTAATAATGATAACAAACACCCTCAAAAATAGGCATTTAAACACAATAAGGACACAAAAAAAATGAAACAACTTGTTGGATGAGTGGTCCCTGGCAGAAGAGGACAGCTTCTTTGAGGCACTTCAGACAAAAGTGTCACACAGATTTAAAATGAGCTAATCTCTCACCATCTGTCACTGTAATACTGACACTGTAATTTTCTAATATATTCCAAAGTGGGATGCTTTGCATTGCCATGGTACTATACAGTATTATGTTGGCTGTTCACTTGAATGAGTGTAGAAGTCAGTGAAGTTCTACTTGTATATTAAAGAATCATAAGTTCACTTTTAATTGCAATCAAAACCATGTTAACATGTCAGTAAATGGGATACACATGGCAGCATAAAGAAGCACATCCTCCGCCTTTGCAACTATGAAGTTGGAAATAAAATTTGATTTGTGCTGTACACAAGAACAAGAAAAACACATTATATAATCTTCATAATCAGTTCGTCGATCTTCAGCAGTGGGCGTCTAGTGGTGGTGTTTAATTGATGCTGAGGGGCTTTTGAAGTCTGGAGAATGCTAGTGATGCCAGTCTCGATGCCAATCTTGCCAGACTGCCGCGCCCTGTGCTAACTTGCCCAGCTCCTCATTTCTGCTGCCCAGAAAATGAAATAAGTTATTTGGCCCAGAAATCCACCTTCTGGTTGTAGCCCTTTCCATGGCATCTTGTATCTGTGAGGAAATGTTTGTAATTATTCGCTTTCCATTGGTCTTGCAGCTAATGAGCTGGCCTAGCAGAGGCTAGCCTAAGTACAGGAGGAGCAATTTGCCTAATGCTTTTGAGGCAGGCAGTGTTAAAGTCTCAGGTCAAGAAAAGGAAGCCATGGGGGGAGGTCAGAAGCCCAACCCACCGTAATGAAGGCAATTGGCTGGTCATTTTGTGATTCAGTCAAGCATGAGTTGCACATATGTAGCCCTGCCTATGTGCTTATCTCTCTCTAAGAGGGAGTGCCAAGAGCAGTGGGCTTTTTGAACTCAAGCTGGGGGAAAGGTCAGCCCACCCAGTCCGCATGGCATTCAGTGCTACTTTATGAAACTTCATTGGTTTATGATCCATGGCCGTGTTGCAGTAAAGTCCTGCGTGTGGAACGAAATAGTAACGTGTGCCACAGGAGGTGGCAAAGGAGGTGTCTAGAAACAGGCATTACAGTGATTTTGTTTTTATTTATTTTCAGATGAGAGAGTAGTGAGGCAGGCTTCTGTTGAACACAGAAATAAAAACCAAAGCCAGTGCCATAACAGTTCTGATTTGATGTTTCTTTCTAGCTTATTAAAGGGGAGACCCACATTTGCAAATAATAGTGTACAGGGTGAGGTGACTCTGTTGAGAGGAATTAGCTCAACCCTTCATTTTAACTACATAATGTAATTTTAGTTGTTATTCCTTCCAGTATATAAACAGAACAGTATCAGCATAGTGCAGCCTGACATGCAGCAACACAAACACTCTGAGCTGCCTCCAGGTATAGTGTATCACATCTCTCTCTCTCTCTCTCTCTCTCTCTCTCTCTCTCTCACTCACTCACTCACACAGGTGCCCACTGAAAGTATATAGTTGGATAGTTGGATCTGTTTTTTGACAAAACCATGATAATATGCACTAGACAACTTTTCACACTTTCACACTTTTTACCTTTGACATTTTACTAAGCATAATTATGGCTGCTAATGTTTTCATATTTTCAATTATTTATTAACAAGTTAATTGCATTCACAGTGTTGAATATTTAACAAAACTTTAAAATTAATAGTAGAGAAGAAAAATCATGGATGAAAATGGGCAGAAATTTAAATATCACACACTAGAAGAAGGACAGGAGCACTGAGCCATCTTATTATACTAATGAATGTCTGAAATAATTAGTGACAGGAGTGAGTGAGTGACGTAGTGAGCAAATGAATTAAGGAATAGATGAACAAGTGAATGCATAACAGATGAGTGATCATGATTGGTTGGTGTCTCCAGTGAAAGCCTACACATCTGAGCTGGTGGCAGCTGATAAAGGCTTTGTAGTGCCACTCACCTCTGCTCTGTCACTGCTGCCTAATCACTTAATCTCTGTCTACTGTAGGCATCATCATTCTCAAAGAACCCAGACTTCTTTGTCTGCTGGCCCTTTGTGTGTATGTGTGTGTGTGTGTGTGTGTGTGTGTGTGTGATCACATAAGCTTGATGTGTCTCTGTGATGTATTTCAGCAGTGTAATGAAATTTATGGAACCTTCTAGAATAGGACCAATAACCCTATTAAATCATACCATCCTCCTCTCGCCGAAAGCTTCTTTTCCGTTCTTGAGGTAAGGGAAGAATTAAAAACTGAGGCAAACCTGTTCTCCATAGAAGGACATGGTGAGATAGAGAGATGCATGGGAGGACGGGTGGCTTTTGGACAGTGTCTGGATTCTGACATTTTTCTGCCTTTGATAACCATCGCCCCACCATCCACCAAGCTATGAAAGGAGTGCAGAGTGTGGGATGGGAGGATGAAGGAGTAATGTCAGCTGTCAGTCATCCTGGTAGGCCTTAAAAACCTGATAGACAGACAAAGAAGTAACCTCTGACCCATGGGCCTCCATCTTCCCCCACACTTTAATTCCCCTTTACCCTGTCCAGTCTATAGTCCAGTCCAGTTTGTCGCATTTTGCTCAGATGAAGTAGAACACAGGTGGGAGACTATATATATTTCATTCGGCTTCTGTGAAAGTCTGACTGTATAGTATGACGTAACTACTTGTTCTATACTTTTGACGTTGATTTTGACTTTGTGCATAATTTTATAGATTTTATAGATATGAACATATATTTTAAAATCTGGTGCAATCCAGGAAAATTATATGTGAAAACTGAGTGCGATGGGAAGTGGGAGCATCATGGGGTTTATTTAGAAAGCATGTGAAAGTGATCCACTCCCACAGCTAGGTGTTGAATAACATGATTGGTTGGACATAACACTACTTCCTGTTTCAGGTTTCACAATGCTGGGGAAAGGCATGTTGTGGTCTGCAGAGAAGACTGTCTGCCTTCTTTATAAATGGAGCAAAGACAGTATTCATTTGCAAAATTGCAAATAAAAAGTCATAAAAACACAGAATTATGCTTTATATTAACAGTTTAGCAAATGTTAAGAAAAGCTAACTAGGTTAATAAATACATGTATTAAAAAAACAAGGAAATATGTTAGGATGCAAATATTTACTTCCAATTTTTGCACAAAAGCTCAGAATTAAGTAAGCCCAGTCAAATATTTGGGCCTAGTATGAAAATGCACACATTCTTTCTCTAGATATCTTCCTCTCTCAGTAAAGTAGTAATGTACTGTGACTTGGGTGATATTCCTGTTCCTTCTAACGTCCACCCTTTCTACCTATTTTCCATGTCTTTGGCCTCACTGGTTTCTTCTTTAACAGGCATGTATCTTGACACATACAAGAATGGTGCATCAGCTATATATGGTTGAAATGACAATAAAAGCTTCTTGACTCTTGACTTGAGTAAAAGGCAGCTGATGCATATAAATGATGCGGATAAATTACAGTGTTCTCTCTGACTCATACAGATACATATGTTGCGAAGTGTGTTTTCTTTTTAAAATCTTTCTTCTGGGACACACTTTCAGGTGTCACCAATATAGAATAATTTGCATTAATATGGATAAATTAATTTTTATCTAAATTAAATATAGTAGGCGTTTTTAGACAAAACAATATCTGATTGGAATTGGTTAAGTTAGATGCATCCTGGTTGAAGAGGACAAGGTGAGAAGCTGAGACCACTAGACATGTCAGAGTAGAGCAGATGGGTAGAAATGCAGACTAAGAGAAATACAGGGGCGAGCAGGGGAGGAAAATTTCCTGTTGCGTCCATCTTCTGTCCAGCAGAGCTTCAGGACAGCATCCAGCAGCTAGGGTCCTGATATGATAGCTTGTGTGTGTGTGTGTGTGTGTGTTTGTGTGTGTGTGGTGTGTGTGTGTGAATGTGTGTTGGGGGACAGGGGGTGATACTGGGGTTTGGGTCAAAATACAACTCTGTTATCATTGTTTTCACCCCAGGCATGGCCAAGCTGTTTCCAATTACACCCTCGGATCGGGTGGCAAGTATTTTATATGGTTTAGTAATTGACTATAACTGCACCCTTAACGTCAACCAGGTGTACCACTGGAGTGTGCAAGATTAGCCCTGAGGTCCTGCAGGCCGAGTGTGTGTTTGTGTGTGTGTGAATCATGCCAGGTTTAGGCACTGTGCTCTGATTTGGCCCTGCAGGAGCTGTACGGAGATTGGCCGTGACTTATTGTAGGGTTCCTGCTCTGTACACTAAGACTACAGGAGGGTGTATGTGGCGCCAGGCCCAAGTGTAGGTGTGTGTGTATGTGTGTGTGCTTTAAGGAGCCTGGTTAACTATGTTCCCACTTTTTTACGAGCTGTGCTAAGCTGCTGCTGTATATTTGTGTTAGTCATGCTCCCCTACTGAGCAGAGCTACTTGGCCCAGTGCAGGATCCATGAGTGCTATATTTTTCTCGGGCCACACATGGGGGCTCAGCAGAAAACGGCTTACACACCGACCACTGAACAATAATAACATGCTGGCACGCACTCACCTGCAAAGTAGAAGCAGAAGGCAGCTTTACAAGTGCCCTCTCTATCCCTCTGCTGTTATGGAACCATCCAGCACTCTGACAATGGAAACCAAAAGCCAACCCACAGCAAAGGTGAGTTTGGATCCTTAAATTTAAAGATTCCTCATTGGAACCTGCCCAAAGACCTGCCCTAGAGTTCATAGTGGATGAAGGGAGGAATTGCACTAAGTAGTTCATTAGCAATCTAAAGTGTGTGCCCAGAAAAGGAGGAACAGGTCCAAAACCTACATTCAAACCACAGTGATGTAAAGAACCAACCCAAAGACAGGCCAAAAGAAGTTTAGTCCATTTTTGAATACATTTGACACAAGTGGTACAGTCACAGTGATGACAGTACTAATGGCCACAAAGTGATGATGACATTGATTTTTAAGTGATTTTTCTATCTTCATCTGCCCAGGCTCAATTAAGCTGTGCCCATGATAGACTCAGATCATTGTTCACGTCTGTCAACAATGAAACTCAATGTTGTTTACTGTTGTAGCTCAACCACAGCAACATTCTATGTTTTTTACATGCTGAGATACTTTTCTGCTTGCCACAATTGTAAAGAGTGATTATTTGAGTTGCTCAAACCAATCTGTCCATTTTTTCTCTTCCCTCTTTCATCAACAAGGAGTTTCCACATACAGAATTGTCGCTTGCTCAGTATTTTTTGATTCTTTGTAAACTCTAGAGACTATTTTGTGTGAATTTCCCAGGAGATCAGCATTATCTAAAGTACTCAAGCCAGCCCACTATTTATTTAGATTTTTATGTTATCTTTAACAGAAGCTGTAGCTGCATGATTTTTTTGCATTTGCTAACTGTAGAAATGTGCAGTTACACTGGTGTTCCTAATACAGTGGATGGTGAGGGTATATAAGTTTGTGTATAAATTGTATATACATTTATTAGCACTTTTCATGACAGAGGAGGAGCATGCTGGCAAAATAGTTAGTTGTTTATTGTACAAAAAAGGGAAAGTAAACCACCAATTAAATATACATATACATTGATACTCTAATTGCACATTGCTAGTCCCTCCCCTAGGTTTCAAACCTTAGGTCACTGATGGGAGCACAGTTTATGTTTATGCTGTCACTGCTTTGTGCAAAGGTTCTTAGTCAGCATTTCACTCAGGCTAGAAAAGTTAATAAAGGTTAAATGTGTAGCCAAGGTGATAGTTTCCATATATTTATTCAATATATTAAGACCTTCAGACTACATGCTTTAAACATTTCCAGAGATATGTGACCTCAGTGTTATCATGCATGCAGCTGTATAGCCTGAACATAAGGCAGATAAAGGAGAGGGGAGAGAATGAGAGCATGAATGGCATACTTGTTTAAAGCAGAGGAATAGAAGGAGGAAGGAAAGGTGCATCATGGCCTTGCCACTGATGACACTGTAGAACAAACATATTTGCGAGCACATTAGAGCGCTTTCAACAAGCGCATTAATGACACTTCATTAAGACTCACGCACTGTTTGACTTTGATGCTATGGTAAGCAAGGAATGGGGAAGAAAGTAAACAGTATAGGGGAAAATGGACATAGGCAGAGAAAGAGAGAGAGAAAGAGAAAGGGAGAGAGAGAAATGAGAGAAGAAAAGAGGGGGGCAGAATGCGAGTGATGGATTGCAGCATGCCATAATGGGCCCAATTTGTGACTCTTACAGGGAAGCAAAATAAATGTTATTTTTTTATCCAATCAGGCAAATGATCCAGTTTCAATTGTTTGTGTTATTCAATAATCCACCGCTCTCGTTGATCATTCTCTCTAATGTGCTTTTTGGCCATTTGACAGTAGGATGGGCGTGATGGGCGATTTGATGGGCAGTGTGTGTGTGTGTGTGTGCGTGTGTGTGTGTATGAGAGAGAGAGAGAGAGAGAGAGAGAGAGAGAGAGAGTTGGGGGGTATGGGCATGTGGTTGTGTTGGTGGACAGGGGCAGAGTATTTTTAATGATACAATGCATGCTACATGGATGGTTAAAAAGATGGTGGAGGTTGCAGTTGAAGGGAGAATGAGATGAGGTCTGCCAGCATTGTAGTGCTTGCTCCGATTCTTTGCTAATTAAAGCAGTGACTTCAGAAATGCATTAATAACCATTAATTAGGGGGATGCTATTTTCAACATAATTTGCTAATTAGTCGAAGGGATTGTGTCGAGGATGGGACTAATTATTGGTAGGCTGGAGTGATAGACACTTGTGACTTGAGTAAAAATCACACCATTATGAGGCCCACGAGTACAGCGGTGAGCCAGCCAGAAAATCTTAATGACTACCAGAGATTTTAACAGGCTTTATTTATATGCACCGTATACTCATATATACAGATACAGATTTAAAGACCAGGAGATGCCTCCACTTAATGTTTTACAATGACTCCACCTCTCACATTGTGTCAGTTCCCTGCTGTATGACCTTTATGGCCTACAGATGCACAATCAGTTAGGCTACTTTCAGCCTAAAATTGGAATGCCACACAAGCTTTAAATAATGCCACGCAAGCTTTTGCCTTTAGGCCATTTTTAGGCCAGACTTCAAATAATGTGGCTGCTGACAATTGGAACAGTTTATTTTAGATTTATTTCTGCCTTCCTAAACAACATGACTGGCTCAAAATCTTAGTAATATCAGAGTAGTATGTAATTGTAAAATACACTTCTACTTAACACAGGTTCTAGCTCTGATCAAGGCTTTTACAATGATACTTCAGGACCATTAGACCTTTTCCCACTTGTGTATTTTTTATGCTGCATTTTGATCTCTTTAATAGCAGCCTCAGTGTTAGAGCTGGGGAAGTCATATGGCTGTTTCAGGAATTCCTGTTTGGGGCATTAATTCCTACTGCAAGTGTGAACATTTGAAAGAAGAGAAGAGTGCTTCTCTGAGACAAATGGAACAGGATGGCTATTTGCTTGGTTAAGAAAGGATGAGCTGTGGTAGAGACTGTGTTATTGGCGGCTGGGATGTAGAGGTGCTTTCTAAACACTGTTGTTGCCCTCCTCAGGCTGAGAGGTCATGGGCAATTTACATGAATGTAGATGATATGGAACAATAAAATGTAAGATTCCCATTCCACATGTGGGAGAGAAGGGTTAGAGTTTAGGTAGGTCATTTCCTGGTTATTAGTTTCCTACATACACTACCTCTTTACTCTTCCTGCATATGCAAGATTGATTGTAACTGATAAATTATTTTATTTAGTTTTTGCTCCTTCTGGGTGATTTTCAAAAAATATTGATTATGAAAGTCTGCCATCTCTCTCTCTCTCTCTCTCTCTCTCTCTCTCTCTCTCTCTCTCTCTCTCTCTCTCTCTCTCTCTCTCTCGGATAGGCCTTTACTTATTGCGGTTAATGACTTCCAAACACTCCATCAGCATGTGGCCTTACCCTTGTTTCCAAACACTGTAACCGCTCTAATTAACTACAGTCCCCTTCTGTTTCAGTACCCAAGAACACACTCACACACACACACACACACACACACACACACACACACGCGCGCGCGTATTACTATCCTTGTGCAGATCTTCCATTGACATCTATTTTTTTTTATTAAAAATATTAACAAAATAATGTTGTTCTTACTGCTGTATTTATATCCATGCCAAGCTATAAAAACATCTACCACACATACACACACACACACACACACAAACACTGAGGTCTTTTGGTGTGAATGTTTAGGTTTTAGCTGAATAAAATGAATATATTATAGAACTTGGAGAGAATGAATGATGGATGATATCAGAATATTGGGCATACTTCTTGCTGGAAATACATGATGTCCTCTTAAAATGCTTACTCTAATATTTAGTCAAGGACTAAGCTAGAACACACTTGGAGCATGAACGTGCAGCACTGAGACCAATAAAGCGTGTCTCAGCAAATTCACATAAGTTTTATTCGGTGTGTGTGTGTGTGTGTGTGTGATGGGGTGAGTGGTTGTGTGTAAAGGGGGAGAGAAAGACTGGTAGACAGGTTCAAGGATGGGCTTTCTGCTGGATAAACAGGTCTCAAGGTTCAACTTTTTAGTTGTGGCATTCTGCTGAGGGCCGGTCTGACCTCATAAGTTTATTAATCACTTTTTAAAAATATTAATTATTCAGCACAGGCTTTCTGATATCTGACCTGCCCCTGTGTCTAAAGGGGCCCTTGCATCCTCTCCTTTGGCCTCCTTATGAAGACTACCAGTCCACTGAACTTGATAAGTGCACCATCATCTCGTTAATCAAATTAGTTATAAACCAAAATTGACAGTTTTCATTAATTATAAAGGATTATTCTAATTGCGATTCAAATTTATTCATTTAGAACAGACGGCATTCGGTAATATTTCAGAACATTTGCATATTAAATGGAGAGGGTGGTTGATTAAGTATGGTAATGTATGCACGGTGCCTTATTTCGCTCCTGCTGGGCCATATGTGGCATGGTGGCGAGGGCAGGTGAACGCTCCAGAACGTGTTTAATTTGTTTGACAAACATGGAGGGAGACACAACATGTCCTCTGGCACCCTGCGCTCCAGTCACCCCCGTGACCCCCGCCTGCACATTTAGCTTTAGTTCCTGCTTTACCTTTAGCTACAAAGCTCAGGTCTGTGCCAATGTGTGTGAGATTCTTTGATGAAAGGAGTTATGTTTAGCTTGTTAAGGGCAAATGCAGACTTTATTGTGTGTGTGTGTGTGTGTGTGTGTGTGTGTGTGTGTGTGTGTGTGTGTGAGTAATCTGATCAACATGAAGTACAAAAACACTACATTTCTTTTTTCTTTTCTCTCTTTTTAAGCTACTGAGACATTGAGTCAATTTGTTTCTAGTATTTTCTGGCATCATATTGTCTTTTAAAACTGCAGTTTGTTATTTTACTTTGTTGCGTTTAAATGTTGCTTAAACTCAATGAATGCAGAAGAACAAAATGAAGACATCATTTTTACATAACACCTCGAACAATTTGCCCTTCTGTGCTCTGGTGCCTTCTGTCAAGTTATATATAGCTAACAGTATGTCCTCCTAATTCAGTATATGTTTAGTGGAAGTGGATGTCTACGTATACATCATTCCCCAGTGAAAAAAAACTGCATCCCCTTATTGCCATTGCTCAAAACAAACAAAATTGAACAGATTTCACGCAGCTGGTTCTCTTTGTTAGCCGAGTCCCACAGCAATAAAAGCATTATTAGATTCCTCACTCTAGGTCAACTTCTTAGCTAGGTTTGTATTTGACCTCTGCCCCATGTGTGTCTCTGTGTGCTGGACTGTTAGAAACGGGACATGCAGTAGCTGTTTATGTTTAGTCAGTATGACTGCTGCTGCTGTGGTATTTGTGTTTGTAATGATGTTGAAACAACGGCTGCTTAATGTCACTTAAAGGCAGTTCAGCGACAGAGACATCCATCATCGCTTATGGCTACAGGGTAAAAGGTGGGAATGGACCATTTTTGGGTGTATGCATATGCTGTTGGCCAGAACTCATTGCCATGGTGGGACACGCAGCTGTGAAAGGCCCAGTGTGAGTCCTGTGACTGTCATCACTCTGTCTGGCTCAGATTTATGGGGGTGGCTTTAGGGAGGAAGTGTTTCAATCAGCCATGCCTGCCAAGCATGTCCATCATCCTGACAGCCCTTTTATTTATTACTACATATGGTTAACATCCCACTCCACACACCCACAAACACACATGGAGACATTTCACTCTCAGCTGTGCATTTCCCATAATCTAGTAGCAGTCATAATATTGTTTTCAGTTTCCTAGCCTTTCCCTTTCCTGGTCTACTATCATGTCAGGCATGCCCCTCTGCGACCCCGGCTCAATTTCATCTCTCTGGTTAACCAGAAGAAAAGAATACATGTGGGTGAATGTGGGTGAGCTCTGCGCTTGGAGAAAATTAGAGATTTCAAATATTTCAAATAATCTCTGGAAAATTGTCCATAGTGTGTGATTGCGTGAGTGAATGAGAGTGTGTGTGCCCTGCGATGGGTTGGCACTCCGTCCAGGGTGTATCCTGCCTTGATGCCCGATGGCGCCTGAGATAGGCGCAGGCTCCCCGTGACCCGAGGTAGTTCAGATAAGCGGTAGAAAATGAATGAATGAAATATTTCAAATATCTCTTGTGTAATTGTTGAATGAGCATAAAATATTAGAAGAAATATACTGTAGGGACACAGGTCTTAAAGAGGAAACTGGGCCTCCAATTTAAACTGTACATAATTTTTTTCACACTTGTTACCTGACTTGGTGGTAGACTCGCACTTTCCCACATATTACAGCCCCTGCCTGGACGGAGACAAGAGCATGAGCTGTACTAGCATGCATATCCATTTGTTCTGAGAAATATTTAAAGACAAGGTGGCGTGGAATTACCAGTCGTGGTGCAGGACTAGGCAGAGAGTGTGTGCTGATAAATTTTTCAGTACAATGAGATGTTGTTGCTGAATAATACATTGCACTTTAAATTGGCATGGGCCACTATAGAGGTGTTTCCTCACTAAAATGTCACAGGCACACATCTCTGCAGCAGGACCACAGACGCAACGTGAAGTATGATAACAGAAATTTCCTTCGAAGAACTCTTCCTAGAAAAGTTTTATCTCATATTTAGTTCTTGACTTAAAAGTTGTATTAACATCACCAGCGTGCATGATGTGTGTAGATGTTATCTCTCATGCCACAGTAATGTAGTTAATGTTCTGCAGTGTATGACAGTGCACACATTTGATCCAACTCAGCTTAGCGTGTCTGTTTGCAGTTTATCACACTTACTTGTCTTTTCTCTGGGATTTTATCTCTCTCTCCTTCTCACTTGATTTTTTTATTCTGTCAGTGACCCCACTGTTATATTGAGCCCTTACAGATGGCCTTGGCTCAGATAGCATCTGCCTCTTCCCATCCATCACATTCAGCGGCTATGTGGAGCTGCTCGGCTGGAGCTCGGGCACACATGCCAGGCTCTAGCGGCCACAACTCCATCTACTCTGCCAGTCTCCGCTATTGTCATATGGCTGGATCTTGAGTGGCGTTTGTGTGGAGCTCAGAGTGGGAATCTGAGCTGAGACCGAAGGTTATTAATGGGTTTCCACTGCTGATGGCGTGGCCCCCAGGGGTCAGCCTGGCACGGGACTCCACCTCATAAATCTCCTTCAATAACATGCCAGCAATGGGGGAAGGGGTCAGCATGGAAACAAGGGAGTCAGGCTGAGATGAAGTGTCAGTGATGCATAGCCGACACGCCATGCTCGCAGGTAGCAGCTTCCTTTCTCTAGTTTTCACAGGAGCACAGGACCAGAAGCAGGAGAGCATGGTGTATGGGAACAAAGTGTAAACAAACAGTATCCAATGATAAAGGGATTGACAGCTACTGGAGGGATGCACTACTATTGGTGGCCACTGTAATGAGACACAGGCTTTGAAATATTGCTAAAGACATACTTTACCAGAGGAAGATCAGTTTGAGATAGCTGTAGTGGTGGAGGAGATGGACTGCAAGAGGAGTGTGTGGTTTGAATTAGAAGCCTCCCCTGAGGTCAGTCAGTGTCTTGTTCTGGACCTGTGGACAGCTGAGTGATGATGTGCATTTGCTTCTTAGGCTTGTGTTTTCTATCCTGAAAAAATTCCCATGCTTTTAATCAATTTACTACTCACGTTGTGTACTTAATAAATGTAACAAACATTTCCTAAAAATTAAATGCACTATATACTGTATTTAATATTTAAGGTTTTCAAAAATAAAGGACAAAATGAAAGAAATAGCATTGTCAGGCCTCATGTTATAGAGTGTGAATGTAAGTCCTCAGGGTCAAACTGCAGCCAGGCTTTTGGTTGCTCGATTTCTCTCCTAAATCTACACACAGCCCCAGGCCTCTCACTACACAGCAACCTGCTAGTGTAGCCTGTATCTCTCTCTGTGTCTCTGTCCTTTCCTCTCTCCCTCAGGCTTCGCTCTGGGTCTCTCTAGGTTGTATGCTGTGGTTGTGAGTGAGAAGAAGATTGTTATGTATTAGTTTAATAAATCCAAAGACAAATGAAGCCCCCACCCACCAGGCCCAAAGATTGCCGGAAAAGTCTGTATTACACACTTCATGAAGCGAATTAGTGGTGCAGCACAACAAGAAGATATGTCGCTTTTATTCAGAGGATGATCTACATGGTGGAACCCATTTCTCAGGTGGATAAATCTCACGGTGTGCCGTGACTCGGCCCTCCCCAAGTAAATAGTGTAAATAATGAAAGCCCCTGCCAGTAGTGCTTGAGGAATGACTTCATCCTTCCCTAGCTATTTATACAGCCCACCAGAAAGGAACCGAAAGGAAAGAGACAGAAGAAAAGATGCAAAAAGAAACCACGGTCTGATTGGATAATGAAAGAGTCCATCTAATGCCTCCTGGCTAATAGAGATGAAGCACCGCTTCAGTGTTCGTGTGTGCGTGTGTGTAAGAGCTTTTAATTGAGAGGTGAGAGGGATGGCTCATTCAGGTTAACTCCATTCTTCAAGTGCCATTAATATGGATCAGATAAGCTCTTTAAACAGCACACTGCCTGGGTGACAAGACATGCTCTATTAATACCCTTAAGATTAATTTTAATAATAGATCTTAAGATTAATTACAATAATTTAGAGAAAAATGCCAACTTTTTTGTCATTAACATAATTTACAGCATATAAGCAAATAAATTAAGAAAAGAAATGCTTTTTTGCTGTATTTAGTGCTGTGATTATACAAAGTATATAATGAAATTAATTTAGAAAGAAATGTTACTATGTAGAAGGGTTTACCCAGTAATTTTGTGGGTAAATTAAAACTAAACCTTATTACAGTTCAAAGAAAATAATTAGCAAAAGGTTTTGTTTTACAAAAACAAACTTTTATTAGAAGCTTTTTTTACTGTCATTTTAGAAGCTCTTTGCCTGTGGTTTATTAATGAACTTCTTCTTTCTATGGGCTTTATTTTAGAGTTGGCAAACTTAAGTTTATGTGAATATTTGAATGTGAAAGTTATGTGAATATTTATGTAAGGAATGTTGAGTAAATTCAGAGCTGATTTACACAATCTCATGCAGATTTACTGGGCTTTCCTATTCAGATCATGCTAATCAGTTGTGCATAGTTCAGTACTCTGATGTCTGATACATTCCTACATAGAAGCAGGGGGGCTGAGAAAGAAAATGGGAACAAAGTGTAAACAAACAGTATCCAATGATAAAGAAGGGATATGACAGCTACTATTGGTGGCCATTGTAATGAGACACAGGCTTTGAAATATTGCTAAAGACATACTTTACAAGAGGAAGATCAGTTTGAGATAGCTGTAGTGGTGGAGGAGATGGACTGCAAGAGGAGTGTGTGGTTTGAATTAGAAGCCTCCCCTGAGGTCAGTCAGTGTCTGGTTCTGGACCTGTGGACAGCTGAGTGATGATGTGCATTTGCTTCTTAGGCTTGTGTTTTCTGTCCTGAAAAAATTCCCATGCTTTTAATCCATTTACTACTCACATTTTTTGGCATTATTTTTAGTAGAGAATAGTCCTTGATGTAATTATCACATCAATCACTTTAATGTAAATCATAACTTTATATAAAAAAGGAAAGTTCATATTTACATAAAAAATGTAAGGTCCTCAAGGTAAGCAATGTCGCTAAGATTCTATTCTTGTGTATAAATATACATACATACAGTCATACATACAAACATACATACATACATACATTTAAGTTGTATTTTTTATCATTCATAATACTCTTTATGTGTCAGAATTTTTGTGTGTAATGTGGCATGTCATCACTTTAGGGTGTAATTACAGGCCAAATCTAAGCATGCCATTTTGTGGTTCCATCAAACTGACACGCAGTGGTGCTGGACTTAATACTGCTCTTCTGATACTGCACAAGAATAATGTGGTTAAGTTCAAGCAAAATGTACAATTATCCAAGCTGTTTGTGATCGTGTGATCCAATAAACTCCAGATGACTTGTCTAAGCCACATTTTATACTATTACATTCTTTAATTTTTGTCTTGTTCCATCATCAGTCATACAAAATATTCTTCATTCTCTTTTATTGCAGAACTTCATTGTGCTGATGGCTTTTATCATAGATCAGAATTATCAAACTGAGCATACGGAAACACTGGCAATTATCAAGCTGTTTATTATATCCGGTATAATAATTTTGGTTGCTACAGGGATTACTTAAAGCATATTATTGCTCTGATGTTTTCATCTTTTTTGTGGGGGTTGATTGTGTGTTTAATTGTACCAAAGTGACACATAATCCCTATTTTAATTTAATGAAAGCAAGAAAGTGAGATTATTAAAATATGGCTGCATTGCCGGCCAGGGTATATAATCATTTTGGTAAATTTGTGCTGGAAGGCATGGAACCCAGACTCCACTCATTTTGCAGCCATTTACTCCATGAGCTTTGGAGGCTAATTTAATAAAGCTCACCTCTCATTTTATGAAGGAAGAATGTTTTGCACTGTAACCCAATAGAAAGCCGTACCAATTTGCTGTACTAATATCTCCAGCACTTCCGGGCTAATGACGCTAACTCCAAAACAGCCTGGAACTAGTAGTTAACGAAAACACTAATGAAAAGGTGATGGCATCATCACAGCAGCAGCACAACTCCTCTGTGCATGTGAAGCATTTCTTCTAATGACCATCCTCTACAGCTAATTACACATTGTATTAAAGCATAAAGAGGGTTATCATCTTGTTCCATGAGAGAGGAGGAAGAGACCAACAGTTTTTCTCTGTAAGAGAAGAGAAGAGAAGAGAAGAGAAGAGAAGAGAAGAGAAGAGAAGAGGAGAGAAGAGGTTACACTATGTTGGTCACCTGTCTGCTGTCAAAGCAATTACAGCACCTCCTACTGCTAAATGTTTAAAGTGCACATTAGCATGTGGCGTCGTGGCATCCTGTCCCTGTGATCCCGAGACTGTCACTCGCAGACAGCCGTGAGCTGCCACAAATCACTGGAGACAGCACGCTGTTAAAATCAATATGCCGCAGTTTTGTACCACATCCGCTTGACTGCACGTCGTTGCCTAATATAATTTAAATAATAAATTATCAGGGAGACGATTAGCAGGCGAGAGAGACACTCCAACTCACACTGATGTACAGAGCTGCAACAACAAACACATTGCTAGCCCCGTTGTTCTCTCAGCATCCTTTACTGTCTTTTTGCCTTATTTTCACTTCAGTTGTCATTTCTAGATTAATTCTACTCAGTAGTATGTGGTATTAGAGAAAGCATCATATCATACAAATTTAAACAACATGTTCTTGTTCCTTTAGAAAAAGGTTTTCTTTTTCACTCCTAACCTGAAGTGTTATTTATTGCTACAGTAGCTCAGTGGTTAAGGTGTTGCACTGCTGAATGGAAGATTATTGTGAGTTTAAATCCCAGGACCACCAAGCAGCCACTGCTGGGCCCTTTAACAAGGCCCCTAACCATCAATTGCTCAGCTGTATAAAATGAAATGTAAGTCACCAAATGATGTAAACATAAATGTAATGCTGGCTAAAATCTGATACTGACCTGATATTGTACAGTTCTCTTCTCAAAAAATCCTATTAGATATTCAGTTTAATTTTATTGGACTCAGCTTTCATTTTATTGCAAGTTATGTCTTGTTATTTTTAAGTCAATAGAAATTACAGAAGATTGGAAGAGTTTCTTTAAAATTAGAATCATTTCTTTTCTTTTAAAGTCACAGTATTTTTATGTTAATGTTCTGTTTAAAGTAACATACCATACCTGCCAGACATGTTCGTGGAATCGTGGCATAGTTTTTCAAACATAAAAGAAGTAATTACCCAAAACAACAGCAGCAGTGGCCCTGCTATTCAACCCTCTCATGTTGTTTCTGATGTCAGTGCAGGTTGATCAGCGTGCAACATAACTTGATATTCTCTGTACAATGTCTACAGAAAGTTCACTCAAATTGCAAGACAACACTGTAAAACACTATTTGTTTAGTAAAACAAAAAGACAGTAGAAAAGTGCAGCTTTTAGACCCTTAAAGCTGATCAGATTGGGTTCTCATTTAGATCAGAAAGGGATCCGAATAAAAAACCTTTAAGACAATTTCTCCAGGACTCATAGAAATGCTTCCAAAAAATAATGTTTCTGACATCACAAATGTTCCAACTGTGTTAATGAAAAATAAAATCATTTAATATCAAATATCATTTAATAACATTGTATGAATATTAACAAAAGTTCTTGGTTGTGGATTGAGGCTAAGTGTACAATAAATTCTAACAAGGCAGCTGATGGTACCCTGGCATTTTGTCATCTGCACCTAGCAGAGTGCTTCCAGTCTTCTGTTTAAGGGTTGGCTGCTACCTCTGTGACATTTAAAACTCACCAGCCAAACTCTTCTGCTTTGTACAAATGCTGCAGTTTACTAGGGAAAAAAAGAAATGACAAAGCATCAGTCTCAGATTGTAGGTTATGACAAGGATTATTTATGTCTCTTTACCTTTTGAGAAAGGAGAGGAGAAGTGAGAGATGCACCACTTTAAATAGGTCAGTAGTAGTAGAAAGAGAGCTCCTGTGCCTACTTGTTTTCTGTGAAAAGGTCTCTGTGTTCTTTGCATCCTGTCTGAAAGAGACAGGTGAAAGAAAGTAGAAGTGGTACATGTCAATACACTTCTCCTTCCACTCTGAAGGGATGAATTATTTGTGAGTATGCGCAATGACAAAAGGATGTCCCTCATGCTCAAAGCCTCACCTGCCATCACATCACAGGCACACAGAGCTGACTCGATCAGACAGACACGCAGGACGACTCGTCAACTTTCTCCTCCATCTCGCTCACTCTCAATTGTTTCTTTGGCACCATCATTTCTTGGTTCTGTACAGTAAATAAATTGTCTCTGGATTTTATATCAAGGTGCATATTTGTATTTAGATGTTATTTTGTTTTCCTGAATGCATTAAATTAATTTTTTTTTTTTGCTAAGCAGATTTGCACGCTTAACCCTCACTGGTGGTCATTTGCCTCTTATTTCTAATCATTATTCCCCTACGTCCTCTGACTGTGAGCATCTTACAGCTTCACACTTTTCTTGCTGCACTCACTATTCATTGCTCTGTTCCACTCAAGACAGTGAAAGAAGGATCAATTAGGATTGTTTTACAAACATAAATTAGCCATTTTCCAAGGTAAGAGAGCGTGATTCTGCCCTTTGGGGTAATTTGAAAGAACACTTTAAAGCTCCATTGTTCACACAATAAGTGGGCAAGATAATGATTTCTCTAGCTGCTAACCCCCAGTGTTGTCCTCCCCATCATCCCACACTCTTTAGCGCCAACCCCCCCAAAAACCCCACCTCTCCCAGCCCCCGCCACATCTGCTGCTTTTTGCCAAAGGAAAAAAAATCAATCTCTACACCATGAATTATTGAGGTGTTTGCCTACAGCTTCTGAAATATACAGGAGGGTGCTCTCTCTCTCTCTCTCTCTCTCTCTCTCTCTCTCTCTCTCTCTCTCTCTCTCTCTCTCTCTGTGTTTCTTTTTAAATCTATGTAAAACGGCTCTTTCTTCAGCCCTCATATTTATAGCTGTTTACAGTCCACTAAAGGGAGGTTATTCTGCAGTCTCTATGATCTCTGTACAAGGGCTAGGTCTTGAACTACTAGAATGTAATCATGCAAATACTGGGATCATTTTCAGATTAAACATATTTATTTCCATGTGTTATTTTAAAGCTGGGTCTTCATGTAACGCACCCTGTAATCTATCATTAATTTGACAATTACAACCAAGATTAAGCCTGATTCGACCATGTTTCATGCGCAAAGATTTAAACAGCTGTGAAGCGGGATTTTCAATAGATAAATCCACTCCTCTCTCTCTCTCTCTCTCTCTCTCTCTCTCTCTCTCTCTCTCTCTCTCTCTCTCTCTCTCTCTCTCTCTCTCTCTCTCTCTCTCTCTCTCTCTCTCTCTCTCTCTCTCTCTCTCTCTCTCTCTCTCTCTCTCTCTCTCTCTCTCTCTCTCTCTCTCTCTCTCCAAGCCTTTGACTTATCACATTCTTATCCTTGCTTTAGTACTGTGTGTTGCCATACCAAAATATTTCCTAACATAACAAACCCATGCAGCTGCTGTTACTTTAAGCACAATAATTAACTAAACTGCACTGTGACATGGCTGCTTAGGACACAGCGGCTTTGTAATCACTAATGTTAGCAGTAATGTTCAAATTAAATAAGGCAGTTGTCAGATGACAGTCGTTATCCCTCTTCCTCCAGCAACTCGAGTCTGAATGACAGCTCCCAAAGCCCAAATGTGGCGGCTACGCTGCTTGCCTGACTTCAGCTATCAATTATAAGCCTGAATATGAAGTGTTTATTATGTAAAATAATTCACCCATCCACACTGCACTCATCTCCAGGGTTTAGTTTGTCTGTCTGATGTAAAATCTCACTCATCGCTCTCACTCTCTGCATTCTTTCTGTCCCCAACATGTCGTTCTCCTTTATCTTTGTCTATCTCATGCACACTCTTAAATCAATGCACTTGAGGACGTAATGGCATGAAGTGGATTGATCATGTGAAAACACAGTGAAGAGGGATACAGTAACATGATGGAGACATGCAAATAGGTTTTCCAGTTCAAGGGCTGTGCACCTGAAAGTTACAAACTGTGTTCTGAGAACTGAATCAAAATGCAGCCAGCTTATTTTCTACAAACTTAGAATATTAATTAAGCATTTTAGTCCTTTAACCTACACTTGGCTTTCTGAAATGTTTTCATATCATTCAAATGATTCTTTCCCAGTTGTTGCGATTCTAAAGAATGTTTCACAGAAAACACAGCATGACCTCTTGCTAGTACAAATTCTCTCTGTGGTGAAGCTGGTCAGAACAAGTATTTGTTACATGGATTCAGTTGTGGAAAGCTAAGCAAGAGCTCCTTTCCTCATGTGTTATGATAAGCGAATTCTCTTCATTTTTTTTTTCTGAAATAGAAATAGTTCTTGGGTTGCATTTGGCACCAAACTCGCAGGCCGGTGCAGAAATCCAGCCATAGCAAGGAGGGGGGCTTAAGAAGGAGGGGTAAGACATCTGAAAGACCAGCTAAGCAAGCCAGTGATATTTTTACTTTTTTGCCTGGGGTAGATCTTTTCGGAAATCTGTATTGTAAGCAATTTCTGAGCTGTCAGCACCCCATGCTTGCTTTTTGTTTTCCAAAAGGGGGAAGGGAGGGAAAGACATTGTAACTGTCACATTGCTGTGTTCTGTGTGTGTGTGTGTGTGTGTGTGTGTGTGTGTGTGTGTGTGTATATATATATATATATATATATATATATATATATATATATATATATATATATATATATATATATATGGATGAATTTAGTTTTGTTATCATCACATTTAGATGTATTATCATTTCCTGTTGTTTACTTTTCTCTTTTTTGTTCTTAGTTTTGTGTCTGCTTGGCCTGCTTAGTAAGGACATGTAGCATGTATTTTTGAAGTGTGAGCAAATTGTTTCTTGTTTTTTGTTTTTTTAGTGAGTAACTATATGTAAGGCAAAGAGTCACCAGGAGCAGACAGGGAGGCACAGTGTGGCTGGCAAGCTTCGACACTGTTGCTTCAAAGATTAGGCCATCACTCTTCAGCATGGTGTCCTGTTACTCAATTAGCCACGACCTGCATGACACATACGAAACAACTGCAGCATTCCTGCTCTACCCATAGCACTGGAGTAATGGAGAGCTGGGTGCCTAACTACATCAGGAACACTTTATGATGCTTCATGCAGATCACTCTTAGGCGAACCAGTACAGCCAATGAAGATAAAAGCAGAGTGGTGCAAGGTGACAAGAGACAGGCAGGCTGAGATCACAAACATGAAGAAGGATATCTAGCTATAGGAGTATAGCAAGTTGAGTACGCTCCATGGTGAGAATTAGTAACACTGTGTCTCTTAGGGCTAAACCTCTCTCTCTCTCTCTCTCTCTCTCCCTCTGCATCCCCCTCACTCTGTGTTAACCTTCATAAAATATTCATGCTGGTTGTGCTCAGTGCCATAATTGCCATCTCAGCCTCTGAATAATTGATGGCCAGTGCCGTCAACTTGGTCTCATTTACTGAGGGTGTGGGTAACACCATACTCACACATGCCACATGCTCCAATGCCACACTGCTGCATTTAGTGCTGACATTAGATTAGCACATGCTTTCTATCTGCTCTGCTAACATTCATTCTTCACAGCCCACACAGCTATAGCAAGCAATTTAAGGAATGATGGTTGCTATTTAAGCAGCTAGACAGTAGTAACTCAGAGTAAACAAGGTTTGGAATTAAAAATGATTGTTTTTTTTATATGTGCCTTTAAGAAACTCAGTCCAGTCCACTCCACAAGGTTTGGACCAGCAAGGCCAATTCTGAGATCAAAACATGAATATAAATGAATAGAACAGAATTTCCGGTTTCATTTCCTAATATTTACATTTGTCAAACCCAAAAAAGACAGTCAGTGGCATCAACAACATCCTCCATGGGTGAAAGTATCACAATCCACTGAGTGAAGACCATGACCCAGGATGCAATCCACTCATCAGTAGTTAGTGTTTTTTACTTTAAGATCCAGCGACTATATCTGACGCTGTCATTGCCTTGGCCAGGGCAGGGAACTAACTCAGCTACTGAAGGGTTAACACTCAGTGACTATCCCAAACCTGTCCCTTTTCTGAGTTTTGTCAGGAAAGGCTTCCGCATATAACCTATGCCAGAATCAAAATATTGTGGATCTAATCATTTGTTGTAGTGACCCGAAACAGGGAGCTGCCGAAGGACAACAACAAAAGCTTTTATTTACTTTAAGTTAGCTCAAAAAGTGTGTAAAAGTGTAAAATTGCTTTGATGTATGCTTATGTTTCAGTCTTGGTAAAAATCAAAAGCAATTAGAGGTGAAGTTCAACATCTCTGTACATACAGATGTGACCCTGTGTCAGAGGTCAAGGGTTGAGGATTATATTAACCCCTGTGACTATAGCCGTATGCCCTTCTGCTTGTCTTTTCTTCCTTATCCTTTCTCCTCTTTCTGTATGTGTTCTTCATTGTGTCTTTCTTGTGTTTGCATGTTCGTATACCCAGATATTCTCTTTCTCATAGCTGTCAATTTTAGTATGTAGAATATATTTGCTGGATACTAGTTGTCCAGCTCTTTCCTGTTATCCAAACCTAGGACCCACTTTATCCTCCACTAATTGGAGTGCTCTTAATCAATCTGCCATCCAATTTCTTCTTTGTGAAACGGACAGTGTGTATTTTAATAAACATAAGACATGTGAATGTGAAGGATCTCTCCAGAGCTGCAGGGATCATTAGTATATACACGTTACACTCCTTGTTTCTGAAGTATAGGATAAAGCCATTGTGTGTGTGTGTGTGTGTGTGTGTGTAGGTGTAGGAAAGTTATTGTCCACACACCCTGGTTTTTGCAGGGGATTTAGTAGGACTGAGCAAGTGTGTGATACGAGTGTTGGGGTTAAGCTGAGTGTTAGAAGGAATGGGTCACACTCTCTTTGCTACTGACACACAGGGGCAGCTGAGAGCAAGAGTGAAAGATGGCTAGAGAGATCATGGAGAGCTCAGACAGGCGGCAGCAGTTCAGATTCAGACAGGAACACTGCAGGGTTTAGCCTTTACAGTAAATGATATCAGAGAAGGCTGCAGGCCTTAATAGAGCCAGCCCTCAGGGAAGAATCTGTTTACCTAAACAGCACTGTGCTTAGTTATCTTTGTGGACACTCACACACACACATTGTCACACACATGGATCAAAGAATTACCACATCACCACAATGGATTTCCATCCTATTGATCATATAGAGGTCTTTGGCAATGCTTTATATTAAAATTCCATTAATTAACATTATTTACAGCATTTGTTAAAAGGAACAAACACCAACATAAATAAACCATAAGTAATAGTAACAGTGTAATTAATGCTTACATTATCTTTTAAACTTATTCCATGTATGCTTCCCTGTCCTTATTCTGGGACTCGTATTCATAATGTATTCATTGTGCACATCCTTTGAATACCCTTAGTACTGTTTGACTTTAAAGTATTTAGTTGTAGAGTAAAGATTTATATTCCTATCTGCTGTCACCCAGAAGAGGATGATTTCCCTTCTGAAACCTCTCAAGGTTTCTTTCTGATGTTTTCTCAGGGAATTTTTCAATGGTACTCTCACCTCTGTCTCAGTGGAGATTTAAGTCAACTTTTGGATTGGTGTAAATGTGCTTTGTGACAAGGGCTATTAAAAGTCTTACAAAAATGAAACTGAATTAAATGTATTCAACTAAAGTTCAGTGTGACTTGATAACTTTATCTAAAACATAACCAAGTCATTTTCTATAGCAAATCCCTGCACACATGCTTATAATAAACAATCTCTCTGTTTGAATAGTTTGTGTGTCTGTCTGTCTGAATGAGTGAGTCTGCCTGAATGAGGGAGTGCAGGTATGCTGACATTCTGCCCACTGCTCATTAGAGCTACTGGAAGAGGAATGAATGTTTCAAAAAAAAAAAAAGATGACAAAAGAATGAAAGGACGCAAGAAGACGAGTGTGGAATATGTAATGACAGCAATATCAGACAGACAGAGATGAAGGCTAGAATCTGTAAATTCTAGCCAGTACACACACACACACACACACACACACACAAACAACAAAAAACATCATCAGCACACACGTGCACATATTAAAGAAAAGGCAATGCACACATGTCTTGTTTGTATGCATATTTATAGGTATGTTTGGGTATGTGTGAAGACCAAGTATTGTTAGTGTGCAAGTAATTGGAGATGTTAAGACTTCTGTATTGTAAGTAATCACAGCACAAGAGGTGGCATGTGACTGAGCCATGGCTGTGTTCTGCCATAGGGCATAATTGAGTGCTTCTTAAAACAGCAGGTGGATGAACACACACTGTTTGTTCACAAAGGTTCAGTAGTGGAAGGGAAAAGGGAAGCATATAATGAGAGAAAAATAAAACCTACTTAGTTAATTAACAGTGAATATGAGAATGGGGAACATGCAAGGAAAAGCTGGTCTGTTACAAATACAAAGAGAAAAGCCAAAATATTCCTAAAAATAAGTTTAATTAAAGACAAATAAGTGAGAATAATAGAGAATGAGATAATAGAGATGATAAATGATTTAAGAAATGGTTCTGCAAAATCTCCTATGTTGTCTGTTTTCAAGGCTGAATAATGACTGACATAAAAAAAGAAGCTCTTTAATTTGGCTACTGATAATTTGGTTAAAAATAAGACACTTTTGTCTTGTTTTCTCCTAGCTGATACTCCACCAATGATTCTCATGCAGAATAGATTAGAAACTGATGTCTGTCGGTGCAATGATGTTGCACCAGCCATGGCATAATATATTTTGTTATTCTGTGTCTTTTCAGATTTTTCCTAAAGTTCTTCCTGAAGTGCAACCAGAACTGTCTAAAGAATGCAGGGAACCCAAGAGACATGCGACGCTTCCAGGTAACAACTAACACTAAATCTTGTGACTGTGTACATATGGAAATTAGGAATATTATATATTAATGTTTGTTCATTGGAAAAAATGTCTATTGGATACCCATTCTGTACTGTACTGTAAGTTGCACTGATGGTGCTGTTACTGTCCACCCATCTATAAAAATACAACCAGCCAGACTCAACACAGTTTTTGGCATAAACGAATATTCATTTTCTGGCACTCTTCATGAAAGTGAGCAAAATGAATACAAATAAATAAAATGTACAGAGTTGATATTTTATGCTTAATTAAATACAGATTATGCAATCAATGCATAGTTATGCCAAGAGACTAGGAGAACTGAAAAAGAGAAGTTTTTCAAAGATTGTTTGAGAGAAAATACTATTATGTACAAAATGGGTCGACAAAGTTGAATAAAATTTGAATCATGGATTCAGTATGTCTAATATTTAGTTTATTTAGCTGTCATTAACATTTTTGATTTGACTGTTTAAATGCTTTACACTATTTGTTATTATGTGTTCTGGATTTGTAAAATATATTAAAACTTCTTAGTAACACAGTTTGAGGTCTTATTGACTTGTTGTGCTTTTATGTAATATTAATCGATAACGTGTTATTGACTCTTAAGCCTGTGCACACTAATGATCATGTCAGTCCTTGACTGTAATTACTCATTGTATTTGTGCTACTGGCATACAGAATGTTTTATGAGTACTTGTATTTCTAGAGACTGTGAATGAAGTAACCAATCAGTTTCCACATCATTTTGTATATTTGTTAATTACTATAGAATGTGTAGAAACTATAGTGTGGTGCAAATACCTGTTAAAGAGTGTATAGAATAACAGGATAAGCAAAATAATTAAGTAACCAAGAGGAAAAAAAATCAGTGCTTGGCTAAACCAAGGTTGCTTAGGCCTAAACCTCATGTCTCTTGAGAATAAAATCTCTTGAGGCTGCTAAGATTTATATAAAAGGTGCTCTGCTTTCAAAGACCCATAAATAGCCTAAACAGTTGTCGTTGTCCTGTGAATATGAGTGGTAAAGGCGGTAAATGGGGATTTGTACTTTAAACTAGGAGGCATTATTATGTCTGGTCGTCCTGTAGGTGGTGGTATCTACGACGGTCAGCGTGGATGGTCATGTTCTGGCGGTCTCTGATAACATGTTTGTACACAACAACTCTAAACATGGCCGCAGGGCTCGCAGACTCGATCCCTCAGAGGGAACCCCCTCATACTTGGAACATGGTGAGTATGTTTGTGTCCTCTTGTTCTTGAGTACCCACAGTTGTAGGAAGCATCTTGACATCAGGTAATCAAGATCCATACATAGTAATCAAATTACAACTTTTTTATTTGCTTATGTGAGGGGAAAATGGGAAAAGATTTCCTTTCACTTATTGAGGATTAAATGTACATATAGGGTGTCCCACCTGAGGCAAGGTAAGTTCAGCAACCCTACCTGCCACTCCAGAAAACAGCGGTGCATAAAACAATAGGTTCCCCAAAGTCTCTCATCACATGAACTAAAATCAATAAGCTGACCAAGTGTAGTTCATAAATTTAAATGTGAAATGAAACAGAATTAAATTTTATCCTTTAGCAATATCTCAAATTATGATTTGTCTCCTCTTATGACATTATTTTTGTTTGATTTTATGGACAATGTCATTAATTAATTAGAGCTATATTTATGTATAATTTGAATACAGCCCTACATAAGCTCTATAAGCTTTCTAAGCTCCCAGTGCCCCCTTTTTGCTATCCATTTGTTAGAGAATTCACGTCACTGTTTCTCTGAAAACATTTTGTCACACTGGTTAGATCTGTCTAACACCAAGAAGGAGAAGGAGAAGCTGTTGTATCATTATATGAACACCATTCTTCCTGTTCTGTCTTTTACTGTTTCGTGTATTTTGTTAAACAGCTGACTGCTCATAGGCAAAAGCAAGACTTGCCTAAAAGTACTCCACTAAGGTTCCCCTACTGCTTCATGCATGCGTAACACATACACAAAGCAGCTACAGGACTACCCAGTTTATAAATGTTATTATCTACAGATTACATACTTAACCAGTCATGGAGGAAGTAAAGTGATTGCTGCATGTGAAGGAAGCTCTCTGAGTGTTCCTACAGACGAGAGTGTTTTCGGCACCACTGTGGAGATGATTATGTTCCCAGTCATGACTGAGCTCATTGCAGATCGGGTTAACAGCAGTGTCTCTTGATTCACAACTACACATCATTTAGGAATAAAAGTAACAATGAACAGGAATGAATATCAATAAAATAGAGAATATATATATTTGGCAATAAAAGAGTCCTTGATCAAATCTTCACTGTTACAGTGCAGTCACTCTACTCCTTGGCCTTGGATATTGCACAGCTTGGAAAAAACTACATTCTCCTCAGTGGCCTGTTCACTGGTGTTGCTAGAAACACCAACATCTAGTTGGCAATAGTTTCTGTTGCTTATGATAAAGTGAATTGCTGTATGTTTGAACGTAGCACCAGGGATAGGACCTCTAAGAAAACGCTAACAAGATCTTTCTGAAACAAAATACATTTTTCATATACTTGCTTAGGAATATACAACAAAAGTATATATTCATCGACTCTCTAAACTAATTGAGTTTCTCTGACAATAAGAGTATGTATACTTTCTGACAAAGGTGCATATTACCCTCTTATATTTGCCTGCATGCCACAAAAAGTCAGCTCTCCGCTTGAAGGCTTGTTTTAATTAAGTAAAACCTATAAAATTTGGTCATGATTCAGAGGTCAAACAATAAACAGTAATCTTCTCAAGTATTTCTCATACTCGCACTGCTCAGGCCAGCTTGTGCCATGCTGCATTGATTTGGAAACGTAATTCTCATTTCCTGCTGGGTAACAAGGCTGCCATCTCAGAGGCGGTCTGTGCAGTGAGGTCTTTAAGCTGGAAGTTGTGAAAACAGGGTGGGACACCAAGAGCCAAAGCCATGGCACATAAAGAGTGGGGAAGGGGAAAAAAGCTGCTCTGGTCAGTTTCAGGCCACAAACTCAGAGGAATAAACACTCTGTGTTACTGTTCAGGATATGTGCACGTGTGTTCAAGTGTGTTAGTGTGCATGTGCACGTTCTGTACACAGCGCAGGGGAACAGATGGCGGCAATGGAAGGCAGCAAAGTTTAATCCTATCAGATGGATTCCCAGTACACCATCTGGTTAATCCATGCACAATTTCAGAGCACTGCAAAAGAGTCATCCCAAGCCAAGATTACCATCACAGATTGCTGCATCGTACCTCTTTATCTACCCTAGTTTAGTGCAGCCACCATATTGAATTATGCCATGTAGCTGCAATCACCCTGCACATGTGCGTAGCAACAGAGAGCAGAATGTACTTTCCAACCCTGCGCACAGTCTAACACTAAAATCTAGAACTAAAATCTAGCAAGCAGCCTGACACACACAAACATCTCGCCTGACTCAGTCATCCACCTCCAAAAATCACCATTTTATTCTCCTATACGTGTCTTCTTTGCATCATCTTTACTTCACCCATCCCCCAACCTAGAATACCAGTAATTAGTCAAATAAAGTGCCCTCGGTGTGATGGCAAGCTCAGGATTGTGAGCCAAAGTTCAACATGGTGAAATGAAATTGCGGCTTATTAAGGTGTTGAATTTTGATAGCCTGCTGCTGTTTTGCCAGTGTGTCCCGCAGCGGCTGGCCTTTTGTTCGACTCCTGTACAGACTTGGGATCTCATGACATTTACACGAGTGTCATAAAACAAGCAGTCACACAGGGCCCTCCCTATGTGCATGGGTCGAGGTAATATTTAATAAATATAATCATCCAAATTAGCATTCACAGCCTTTGGGTATGGAGGTCTTCAGGGTCATTACTGTGACATGATCACTGACAGAATATGAGAAGGAAGGAACTGGTTTTCTTTTCTTTTTTTTTGAAAGACCGAAAGATTCCTTTAACTATCCCCAGACCCAAAACAAGGCATGATTTTGAATATCAGCTTTCAGATATGCAGCCCTGTCCTTTCCTGCATTTCACACTCCTTGTCTTCATCTCACATTTCTGTCCATTCCCAACACTCCCACCTTTTCTGCACAACTTTTGATTGAAAACAAAACCGTTAACAGTTTACCCAGCAGAGGCTGGTGTCATATCCTTGGTGGAAAGTGATGTGCTCTTTGCGCTTTAACTGTGGTATGTCATTGGTTACATCAGAGCAGGAGTATATAGTAAAGCAGCAGGTTAGAGCTTCACGTAGAGTAGTTTTAAATTGATGCTTGGTGAGTGCAGGCCATCTTTCACTCACAAAATAGTTTCATGAAGCGTATGGGGTTGTTTTAAAAGGACCAGCCTCAGAATAATCATATGTGACTGCCTTAATGATTCTGTCAGTTTTCATTAGGTTGTTGAAGCCTCAGTTTACAAATGGGCCCCATAAATCTGATCCCATAATCAAGAAATGTGTCAATTACTTTGACTTTTGGTATGCTTCACAGGCAGTTCACAGATTTAATGTGTGACATTGGTAATATGAATGATATTTTCCCTTTTTTTATGGTTTGTCATGCAAGTTATGCAGAGTGTCTGTCATCAGAATGGAGGAGGCTCATGTTTAAATGGTTTTGCTTTGATTCCAATCATTTTATTTGATTAATCATTTTAAGTCCCTGGTGACAAAATAGTGACTTGAATCTGACCTACAGTCAGTCCAAGTGAAACTGACATGTTCTTCTTTAATAGTATCTGGTATGCTGTACAGCATCTAATTGAAGTCCACACTCACTCTCTCTCTTTCTCTTTCTCCCTGTCCCATTGTGAGAGCAGCCACACCCTGCATTAAAGCCATCAGTCCCAGTGAGGGCTGGACCACCGGAGGGGCCACTGTTATTATCATCGGGGACAACTTCTTTGATGGGTTGCAGGTCATATTTGGTACCATGCTGGTCTGGAGCGAGGTCAGTCCTCTTGGCACAATACATTCAATTATTCATACTTATTATTAAACAGCACTTAATGCAGGCCATTGTCCATATTTTCATTAACTGAGTTTCTCTAATTATTATATAATTGCTCACAAATCAGCTGAGACATAATTGGCTTTTAACTTTTAAATTTTTATGGGTGCTAAAGTCTCTTTAATACCTCTAATCATTAATGGGCAAATGTAGCCAGCAGGCATGTTACTGTCTCTTTATCTAATCCTTAATACATTCTGCTCGCATCATGTTACACACTGAATAACAGAAACAGTATTGCATGCAAGAAAGCTGAAGGGAAAATAGGAATCAAGAAAAGGCAAAAAAATAATTCAGCAAATGAAATGAAGTTCAGTGTAATTGTAAGTAACATAGTCTCATTACGTTGTGCTTTGTCATCCCCATCAGCAGTGACTTGTGTGTAACCTCATGGCAATGCCTGATAGTGTTCCATATGTTAATTCTAATAAAAAAGACATAGTTATCAATCTGGTAATGCTCCCAGACACATTACCTCTGTCCTGCTGACTCACCCACTGAGTAGTGTCTTCAGTAAAAAGGATTCGTATGGAGGAATATGATGTGAGAGTGAAAATTATTTCACACCAGAGAATCTCTCTCTGTTTCACTGCACAGGATCTAGAAACACACAGCTGATGCAGTGCTTTCTTTCCTCATATGGCTTGTTTGTTTTATTCTACAGTGGGGTCCAAAAGTCAGAGACAATTCTAGAAATAAACTATTTCAAAAAAGTTTGAAAATTGTTAACTAAAAATTTCAGGAACAACCACAGGTTCAGTTTCAGGTCTGTTATTGTTTATTATATTAACTTTGAATTCACCAGGACTTAATTGATCCTAATTTCAAGAAGCAAAGCAGAAGCATTGATAAGAAGCTTTCTGCATTGAGATGCTTACTTAACATTTGTGGAAGGATTTCCAGTGTCAGTGCTGGGATTAATCTGTTCATATATGTTTTTGGTCACAGGAAATTCCTCAGAGCAGCGGTCTGGTTTCTATTTAGCATGACAAGCTGATTTCCTTTTTGTGATTATTGTTGTTATTGTTGGGGACGTTAAAAACAAAAATAAACAATAAAGATAAAAATTATATGTGCAATGTGTTGTTTTCAAATTCCTGTGTTTTAAGAGGAATAAATTAAATAATTAAATAATTAATAAAACAGGGTGAACTGTTATTGGAAAAATTTCCAGTGGTATCTGAGTAATAGGTATTTAGCAGTAAATTATTTAGAAATAATAATGATTTGTTATTTACTGAGTATTATAAATTCTTGTCATTGATTCTTTCTTTCTCTAATTTCTTTTTCACAGCTTATCACACCCCATGCCATTCGGGTACAGACTCCCCCCAGGCACATCCCTGGGGTGGTAGAAGTCACTCTATCCTATAAATCCAAACAGTTCTGTAAGGGAACACCAGGCAGATTCATCTACACAGGTACTGTACAAAAAAGTCTCATGAAAGTGCTTAATAAATTGGGAAGAAATATGTGTGTTGTGAATATGTTAAGAGGGTGTTTGTTAATTTGCAACTTGCAATTAAAGTAATTAAAGCTTTAACACCCAGGAGATAAGTATAAAAAATAGATTTCATAAATGCATTTAAAGGGTGCTCAGCTGTGGCCATTGTCCGCTCAGCATGCGTCTATGTCTGTGCCTACGCATTCATGTGTGTGAATGAGAGTGCTCATCAGGTTTATGGCACTACACTTGGCCTCTCTTCATAGTACATCCCCAAAGCCCATGGCCAAGCATGAAGAGAAGGATTTTGCTACCACAATACTCACAATAGCCTTTTTTTGTACCTCTGCTCTTTCAGTAGAGAGTCTGTTAAGATTTTTTTTGTGATGATAGAGCAGCACATAGACAGAATCACCAGTCATAATCCATAGTGATTTGTAGTTTCAGAGAACAGTCATGGAGGAATTTCTCTTCTGAAATTTCTCTCACTTTGACACTGTTTCATAAAACACGTGACTCTTCTTTTTCGTCTGGTGCCCATCTCCAGCAGCCCCCTTGGTGTGCAGTGCAGTGTTTGGGGTGTCAGCCTGCCGTTTCTCTCCCCTGGCTCCAATTGGCACCTTGGCCATGCCCAGTTGCCAGTGGGTACTAATCATAGAGGATTGGCTGGACTGCATGGCAGCTGGCAACAGAATTACGTATGGGACATCTGGCGTCTCTAATCAACTTCTGTCAGCCAGAGGAAATGGAGACCTAATTAAATCAATGGTGCACCGATGCTGCCATGCTTGTACGCCACATGACTATGTGGAAATGCAGAGTTGTACCTGAAGAACAGCAGAGAACCACAATGGAGTGTATCAGTAGCTATGCTCATTGTGAGCACCTTTAATTGAATTTCATATACATACTACAAAACAGCTTTGGCTCCATTTTGGTTGAAGGGTTTATATTAAATGTATTATTTTAGAATTCAGTGGCATGTGATGACTTCAGATGATCCAGTTGCATTATGGCACCAACTGCTGTGTCTGCTTATGAACCCGGAGACCACTCTGTTAATGGATTTCTCAAAAGCCTTCCAGATAATGGATGATGTCATTTTAGGGGTCTCAGATTCTTGGCACATGCTGGTCAATACAAGAGTTTGCAGTAAAAAGGAAGCCCATATGCGCAAAGTGAAATAATTGAGTCTCACATATAGTCCAAAAACTCTTGACCACCATTTGCCTTTTTATTTGCTAGTAGACTTTTTAAGGTTTACTACTGATAAAGAAGGTATAGTGATTGTATAAGTAGTTTCTCAACACTTTGCTCTGCAATTAGACATCAAAGGTTTCCATGCAATTATATTTATCATTAGAAACAATTAAGCCCTTTCCATTTGGTACATTACGCTTTCTGCATGGCATTCTGCAGATAAGAGGACTGAATCATTCCTCTCCTTCACTCTCTCTCACTCCATCAGCAAAAAATGCATTTCCATGTTTGGTTGCATATTACCTTGTACAAGATTGCCACATTTGAATCATTAGTCGAAAAAGGCTTTCCATCCATTTCCATGCAGTGGGAGGCAGAGTTATAACACTATCTCCCAACAGGCAAGTGTGCGCTCGGCGCGACCAATAGATTGGAGGTGTTGATGAATCGCTTGTGAGGTTCAGCAAGCAATTCTTCCCTGCTCAGTATGCAGGCCAGTGGGCTGAACAGCACCCATCAGGCCTGATATTAAAAAGACTCTGCTGGATCACATTAGGGGAAGTTCTCTAATTCCCATCCAATGATGAGGACTATGGGAAGCATTATTCACTGAAACTGAGGAAGAACAAAGGCCCAGACCCAGACTAAAATGGAGCTGGACAAAATGTCTGGTGGAATATTTACTAGGTTTAATTGATTATTTTTTTATTTTATTGTACATGAGATTAAAAACACAATGATTCCAGGCAAAATCAATTGTGTGTAACAGTTTAACTAACCACGAGTGTGCTTCTAATCATTCTATTACAAAGGATTTGATGGATAGCTTTTGTCCAGTCTGTTTAGCCACCAGTATTATTTGAGATATAGTGAGTGAATGTTCAGTTTTAATAATAAGGCTCTTTAATTCAATTGACAAATGGTCCTATGCTCCTTGATCAATGGAAATCATTCAAAGTAAATTGCTGATGTTTGACATGTGAAAATTGTCACTATAACGATATAGTGAAATTGGTTTGCTTTACAGCATAAAGTCGTCAGTGGGCCATTTCACACAAATGTATTTGCCTCACAGCAGCCAACACTCAGGATCAAGGAAAACAAGTCATCCATTTTATGTCCACAGGTTCCTCCTATATGCTTTCTCCTTCCTTAAAGCCATACCTTATTTAGTTTGTCGGTTTTCCCAAACAAACACAATCACTAGTTTTATGGAAAAATGGATAAAAATGAGATTGTAAGATATTGATCCCGGTGTGGGGTGGGTTGTGGAAAACAGGCCTCATCTATATAGGGAGAAAAATGAAGCAATAATTCAGGCAGGCATCGAACACTCTGCCACTGAGCCTATTGATTCCCATCCGCAGCGTATGAGATCACACCTGAGAGAGCTCTGGGGAAAAGAGAGAGAGAAAAAAGAGATAACATTACCACCCTGACATTAACAGCTCTGTACAAAGCCCACAAGTGCCTGTTAAAAGGTTCCGCTAAAGACCAATTACCCAGCATGCCTCTCTGTTCTGTCAATCAGGAATACAGCTGGAGCAGGTCTAAGTCTGGTCACCTGACTCAATTCACCACCAACAATTTAGAGCAAGTGGTTAGTCATAAGATCTACACAGTTACGAAGGTTGTATGAAGAAGCCATTTGTTTTAGCCATGGAAATGTCTCTGAGAGTTTTGTGAATTAGTGTGATTTTAATAAAAGTTTAATGCTTTGACTAGGCAGTCCTGACAGATCTATTCAGATTATCTTTTATCTTTAGGTTGAGTATCTCCTCCCCTGCCAATCTACCCCTGCAGACCTTTCGTAATTACTGTGAAATATGAAGCGATCTGGCTGTGCCTTCATGAAATTTCGATGAGCATTGATCTGAGTGATTGCAAACAATCCTTCAAACAGTGGTTCTTGTTCATTTATATGTTTATTGTTCATATGTTTCGCCAATTCTAATTCCAAAACCAGCCATCATGGACAGTTAATACCTCTGTACCTTTCGTCCAAGGATTTGTCAGGTCAAGTGGAACTAAATTCAATTTGCAAATTATAAAAGCACCAGCACCAGAAAGCACCAGCTTTATATTTGCTTATATTGATTACACTGTATAAACATAATGAGACAGTATAGTATGGCCAGGATATTCTTTTCTATATTGATTCAGAATATTTGGTTTCAATGTTAGAGTTATTATTTATGACATCACACATAACCTTATTATCCCCCTTCTGACGAGTGAAACCAGAGAAGTGAGACTGATACTGCTATGAAAGCAAGTCTCTGTATGTTAGTGAATATCCAGTATCTCCAATATTTGTTATTTTGGTCCACAGTCTGTATAGTGAGCTTTGAGGAATATGTACACTATGTATTTCAAGTTCCTCAGCTGAATGTGTGAAAATAAACAAGGGCACAGACAAAGGATGCTGTTCTCTGGTGCTGTTTGTGGAAAAGTGCAGAGAAATGCAGAGGAACCGGAAATAACCAGACTCCACTAAGAGTGTGGGTTCTCCAGAAGATGTGGACTTTGTTTGGGTTGCATAAATATCATATCCTGTTGATATTGCTTGTCAACATTCTTGACCCTTCTAGAATATTGTTGACTGTGTTAATGCAGTGTCTCATCACTATAATCCTGGGTGTGAAAGGAACTCAGTATTCCTCCTCTTTTCTTTTATCATTCAATACATGCTCAAGACATTTCTCATCTCTTTCTCTCTCTCTCTTCCCCTCTTTCCTCCTTCTCTCCTCCTCTCAATAAGATTGCATTATCAGCCTGGCTGGTGAGGAGATTGTACAGAATGTGGAAATCAATAGCAATGAGGGGGAGTAAACATGTGAAGATGTCTGAGAGGGCAGTAGAGTACAGTTTAGAGATCTCCACCATCCATCTATATATCAGCACATTAAAACACCTCCTTTAGTAGTGCTGGTGCCCTGTCTCATTATATTGTCTTAAAGGAGATGTATCTACACTTAGTACAGAGTCTCACACACTTTGCCTCTTTCAGCTAACACTTCATTACCTATTCTATCTCTGGAGATCTCAGACTCTACAAATTCCAGGCTAGCTGTTTTCTACATGTTTTATACACATTTGAAAGGCTAATAAGAAAGGCAAAGCAAACTAGCCATGGCCTTAATAAATATTGCAGCATGTTAGTTTAGGTTTGATGTGAATTCTACATGCTTTTTTCTAATACAGTAGTAACTTGAGTCCCCTTGTACCATAACCATGTTCAAAATTCAAAACTTGGCCATACTCTCAGCCTCTTTCCTTCTTCATCCAGCATTCTACATTTATTTGTCCACTTCTGCTAACCAGAAGTGGCAAAAGTACACAGATCCTTTACTCAAGTAGAAGTACAGATACTCGTTTTTTAAAAGACTCCAGTAAAAGTTGAAGTAGTGACTACACTCTTTTACTGAAGTTAAAGTAAAGAAGTATGGGCTCTGACATGTACTTAAGTAAAAAGTCGCTGTTACTACTACCTGTTTAGTGTCATGCTGGTAACTGGACGTCATGTTTACATATATATATATATATATATATATATATATATATATATATATATATATATATACACACACACATATAATTTTGGAGTGTACTGATGGATATTTGTGTTCATCAGCCACAAGAGTGTTACGAAAGGCAGGCACTGATGTAGGTGAGGTAGGGTGGAGTCAGCGTTCACGTTCATCCCAAAGGTGTTCAGTAGGGATGAGATCAGAAAACAACCACATGTAGCAGGAAAGGTCAGGTGACCCAATACTTTTGGAAATATAATGTATACCAAGTGTATCACCAAGGCCATATCCCAAACTGTAGGGAGATTCCAGCTCTGTCCTTGAAAACAACTCAAAATTATTGCGATGTTTTACAAATGACAAAATTAATGTTAATTAAATTAAGCACTTTGTGTTTTTTGGGTTGACACAATTCGCTAACGCAATCGCCAGGAATCCTTTTTGACGCCGATTATTTCCAACATCTCCCTCATATATGGCCATGGGTGTTCAGGAATGTCCTCGTTGTTGGATATTTTAACATCGGTGACTCCCTCAGAATTAACATTGGCCATTCCTTTTGTAGGCGTGCTGCTCATTGTTAGCTCTGCTATCCTTAGTCTATGTCCGATAGCCAGTAAATAATACACCAGTCACATGGTGAAAAAGCCGCACAATGATAGGATGATAGGCTGGAAACAGCGCTCAATGAGAAGAAATAATACTAAAAGTAACGAGTCTGTTTTGAAAATGTAAGAAGTAAAAAGTACAGATATTTGTGTAAAAATGTAATGAGTAAAAGTAAAAAGTTGTCCGAAAAATAAATTGTGGAGTAAAGTACTGATACCAGAAAAATTTACTTAAGTACAGTAACGAAGTATTTTTACTCCATTACTTCCCACCTCTGCTGCTAACCCCTATATAGTGTACAGTATAATCCATACATGGCCTGCCATATTTTGATTCCTAGACCACACTTCCTAATCCTTGACTTGAACCTCTAAAAGGCTTAATTACAGGAAGTCTAGTTAGATATGATGTATTATCAGCCTTAGGGTGGCTTTGCATCATTCTGTCACATTTGGCTGTTTTTGTTTTTCTTCCCCTAGACGATAGCTATGCTCTGCTCTCCATCATGGGACCTGGGTTGTTTTAACAGTTTTTGTTCGTCTCCTTTTGTAAACACTCAGTCAGTCATGTGGCCGACCAGGCAGCTGTGGGACTAAGTGGTGTCATGATTCATTTCACATTTCTTAATGCTGGAGTTCAATCAGGAAGCTATTCAGATGTGCAATCTGTCATATAAAGTCTGAACACTGTTAGGTGTTGTTAGGCACATTTATGACATTGTACTTAAAGAAGGTTATGACTCAATTTGTATTTTATAGTCCTCCAAACTCAGTATTTCTCGAAGTAAACATAAGCTGCTCTCCTGTAGAGATTCTTCACAATCTAGTAAGCTAATGAAGTTGTTGATTATCTGTATCAGGTGTGTTGAATTTGGATTCAGACTCCCGCAGCTATCTAGGAGTAGGAATATAGACACTTGATCTAGGTTGAGAGCCATTTGTTCACTCCACTTTAATACCCATTAAGTGCTAGCTCCCACCTGCTGCTTGGAGCTCTTCCTGCACAGTAATGAGGAGTGATGATCAGGATTCAGACTACACTCCACTGTATGGAATAGCTGCCCTCAGTCTGTCCTTACAGCTTGGGAAGTTGCAGACAGCTGAGTACGCTCCCTCAGGAAATGACCAGAAGGGTGGCAAACAGAAGGGTGGCAGGAGTGTCAAGACAGAGACACTGCATTCTACACATTCACTCTGTCTTGCCATCTTTTTTAACAGAGCAATCTAATGCAGGCCAAATAGTCCATGCCACACATTGCCATTAATGCTTCATGTTCTGTTCTGTGCAAGAAACAATCAGCTGGAAAGTCAGAGAAGGCCAGAATAACATAATATTTTGTTCTGTTTTGCCAGTTACTCAAACCTGATTTTATTTATTACAGTTTCACAATATTAATTTAAAATTATTGGCCCATCTATTAAGCTGTTATGATATGTAACATCTGCACCCACAGATACACCTCCTTCAATATCTATATAGCCCCCTAATTGCCTCTGTTAAGTGCACATTACCATGTGTTTAAACTAAATGAGAAAACACCAGACTGCTTTGTCATATTGGCAACTATTTATTATTAAGTGCTTTCAATAAGACCCATCAGCAGGAGGCCAAAAAAAAGAAAAAATCATTTTCAGAGATTTTTTTAACAGCAGATGCCCAGACATTGCAGTTTTCTATAGGGTACAGATTTTGTCACTTTACACTTTTCCACAATAACTTGACAACTTGTATGTAATATATATTAAGTGTTTTACATGATTGTTTGATTTCAAATGACAGGGATTACAAATGGCCCAACACATTTAAAGTTTATAGGGGTCAGTTTGCTTATTAGCTTCACTTATAACATCATTACTTTTCTCACTCATTCCTATATTTTGCCCTTGATTGGGGATTTTTCACAGATTCGCACTTTCTCTTTTTCTTTCTCTCATTAAATAAAGGGGCTTAGTGTGTCAGATCTACATCTAGCAGCACAATAGACAAACACACAAGCAAACGTAGCAGAGTGAACATGGAGAAAGGCCTATTGTTTCAGTGCAAAAGTAGCTCTCAGTCCAGGAAGGTTAGAAAAACAGTGCATCGAGGCCCGTGTGGTCTGACCAAGCAGGATGTTTGGTTCTATCACCCAGATCATGTTTCTTTTTAAATATTGCCTTATTGCTGTGTTCTCAGCAAGAGTCCCTTAAGTTATTCTTATATCTATGTGGTCTGGAATCTTGTAATCCTGAAGTGTTACCACACCAAAATCACAACATTAACTCGATTATTGGACCTAGAAATATTTTTGCAAATTAACAGTGCTTACTGTATGTACATTATTAAACAGGAGTGAGATTGATTAGGAGCATGGCAAAACCCATCATTTATTAACCCGTGTAGAAGAGGATGCAGTACAGTAGTTGTTGGAAAACTATGTTTTGTCAGTAATGCCAATCTATGAAACTAATAGGCAGCACATCTTACATGAACAAAACAGTATGGATTTGAGCAAACCATACAGTCATTTTATAATTTGTAATGAGTACTTCAGCAGATGCACGTTAATGGAGTATAAAGTTATAGATTTTATAGAAATCTATTGGCCTAAGCAAACATTTTTATTTATGTTCAGAAAAAGCACAAATCTAAACTTAAATTTGTTACCTCTTTGTGACCACGTTGTTATGTATGGTAACAAATCACATTTATGTAGACTATGTATATAAATGTATATAGAACAAATGAATGTACAGGGTGAAAGAAAAAGTCCAACTGTTTGTATAGTTTGGCCACAAAGCTCAAAAAACTTCAAAAAGAGACCTAGATAACCAGTATATATATATGAATATAAAAAAAAGGACTGGTAACAGTCAGCTAGTATTAGAATTAAGGGAAGGCATTTCTTTACACCTATGACAAGAAGAGGAGTGTTTTCTTTTCTGAAGCAGCTTAGAAATAGCACATGCTATACTGACAAGTTGCAGTTAGTCATACTAAACATAATCAAAATGTTATAAAAATCCTAAGATTTCTTAATGC
This sequence comes from Tachysurus vachellii, assembly GCF_030014155.1. Lineage (NCBI taxonomy): Eukaryota > Metazoa > Chordata > Actinopteri > Siluriformes > Bagridae > Tachysurus > Tachysurus vachellii. Next base: position 14,354,929 of record NC_083472.1, read on the forward strand.
CTGAAAATCTGTCATAGTAGAGCATCAGTAGAGCCGTGTGTGTTCTGTTATCCTAAACAGCATGTGCACATTTTTACATAACCACCATGGGGGGCTTCATTTGCGAAGGCTGATGTCTGATATAGAATACCATGTGTGAGCTGCTGCAGAGGGAGCAGAATGAACTGTTAGAAGGCATACACATTGATTCCTGGAGTCCTGTTTTATTCATAAAGTTTTGCCTGGCAGCACTTGCTGTATTTCTGCTTAGTTGTTTGGGACCATTCCTCATTTGACATTGTATTTACAGTTTTGACGTATTTGATTTCTTCTACATGTTTATTATGGGCAGTAGAAATGTGTAAAAGGCAATCACTGTTTTCAAACAGCACAGCATAAAAGTTAATGGAGGTGGATGTGATATTTTAGGTCACACTATTTTTTTGTTTCCTCCTCAGCACTGAATGAGCCCACCATTGACTATGGCTTCCAGCGGTTACAGAAAGTCATCCCCAGACATCCAGGTGATCCTGAACGCTTGCCAAAGGTCAGTTTCAGTGTCTCACTCCTTATGTCATCTAAATTTCAATATTCACTACATTAACTAACACTGTTTCACACCTTTCACCGTGATCAGGTTCTTATAAACCTAGCTGCAAGGCCTCTAAGTGTCCATAATGTTCAGACAATAACGTCTTTGTTCCATCTATCTACCTTTTTCTAACATTTAATTCTTCTTAATTAGCTACTTGATATGATTATCATGTAACATTTTCCATCAAAATATACTCAAGTGAGGCCAGATTGATACAACTGGAGCAATCCGGCCATAGCAAAAAAAAGGGCCTGTTTACTTCCTTGTGCATTTTCATGCCACTTAAAGAGATGTTAATGAATCCTTTGGGAGTGATAAATAAACAGTACTTTATCTTCTACATGTTCTATACCCCTGAGGCCTGTGTGAGCTGCAGCACTTAATAGACTAAAAAAAGAGTAATTATTGCTGGCTGGTCATGCTCCTTTGCAGTCAGTCCAGGTTTGACCTTGTACTGTTATATAAGTCCTCCCTATATTAGAAGTGGGTTATTGGTATTCATTGTCCCAGACCCACTGCATCCATTATACCTGTAATGTGACTGAGGTCAGAGCACAGTACATCTATCCAAAGCCCTGGTTTAGGATGGAACTTAATTTCACTTGGTTCAGACAATACATGGAAAGTAGACATCATTTCTGCTGTTTAATAGTGAAGTAAATTTTTTACTGTGTTCTATCCTCACCCATGTTACAGAATTTTAAGTTATGTTATGTTATGCTACATTACATTATGTTGGATAGTTTGTGGAGACCAAAACACCAGTGCTCTTCTCTCCCCTTACATCCCACTCTCATTTGTCATTTCCCCAGCTGGCTTAGAGAGGACAGACATACAAGCCAATGTTAGTGTGGCTAAATAGGGCTGGTGCGTTTGATCTCTATCCCTAATTCACCACATGGACATTGTCAGCATATCTTCCACACACACACATACACAAACACATAGACACACTCATCCATAAACACCTATGCCACCACCTTTTCAACTTACTGACACCTCAGAATAGAAGACTTTCAAGTTGAAACCTTTTACTGAGGCTAAATTCATTTCTATGTTTAATCTAAGAAAGGAGTCATGATCATTCTTTCTGTCTGTCATGTTTGCAGCAGTCTGGTTCATTTCTTACAGACTGACACACTTTGCTGTCCACGTATGAGCTGTGTGGTTTTAACCTTGGCTTAGCCTGGGCTCATTTCACTGGGCCAGTGATGAATTTGAATGTATTAGTCGGTTCCCAGGTGGGGTGAGCCATCACACCTTTCCCACTGTGTTCATCAAGAGGGGAGCGGGTCAGAAAAACTGCCTTTGCTCCTCCCTGGAGGACCGTCTTAACGGCATGCCATATTTTTAACAGACTCCCTTGCAGTTCTAATGAATATGGTTGGACAGCCACCAAGCAATGAGCAGCTGTGCACCTGCAGCACGGGCACATGAGAATGAGATGAGTAGGAAAAAAATACTCAACTGCCTTTCACTGCTCGACCACTATTAAGTCAGGTGTTGGGGAAGTCCCAGAGGATGCAGTTTTGTATGTTGGCTTGATTTTATATATATATATATATATATATATATATATATATATATATATATATATATATATATATATATATGTATGTGTCACCAGAAGCACATTTATGTTTAGTTAAGCATTTTTTTATTATTATTATTCACTAAAAGAGAGTATTGCTATATAACAGATGATTTAGTTGGAGTTCTGCCTCTTTATAAGCTTTCACATAAAGGAAGAGAGAAATAAGGTTGGATGGTAGGGGGATAAGGAGGATGGGGAGGCAAAGAGAGAAAAAGGGTCACCAAGGGAGAGCAGCATGGAGAGAAAGAAACGGATCCGGGTGATCCATCATGGTGAAGTCAGCTGTCCTGGGCTGCCTTCACCTGGGTCATGCGATCGAAGCCACTGCCGCCCACACTTTATTATTGCTCAGCCAACAGTAATTGAGTCACCACAAGGGGGAAGAAGCAGCTGGAGTAGGAAAGAGAGCAAGTGGAGAGAGAGGGGGAAAAGAAGTGACTAGCTAGCATACAGGGAAGCTAAATGAGAAATCATTTCTCTGCATGGCTCTACATGTCTGGTAAATTGTGGTGACAGGGTTGATGTGTGCAGATGGGTTTTACCCTCAATTTCTCTGAGTAGTGGAGGTTTTAATCCTCTACTTCTGTCTATGTCTCTCTCCCGCTTTCTCGCTCAGTTTGTCCTCTGCTCCCTCTAACACTCCCAGCCAGATATTAACAACGTCGGCCGCTGGGCCCGGCTGCTCATTTCTGCACTATCGATTTTGCCCTTTATTGAGGTAATAACAGTTTGTTGACGGCACTTCTTTCAACCGTTGGACTAAATCACAGGTGAGGGGCAAGCAGGGAACAAGGCAGTCTAACTTGTCTCCCTCAATACTTTGGCAAATCCATGGACATGTTAGGCAAGCCCTTAAAAATGCAGGAACAAGTCAGCTCAGCTTTAGTACTGCTTTTGTTCTACACATTTCTTAAGCTCATGTAAAGCACACAAGATGTGAGCTTAAGAAATCAGTTTTAATAAGTAGCATAGCACAATAACATGAGCACATTCAGATAGCTGAATTGTTTGACTTAAAAGCACTGTTGTATGTTGCTCTTGATAAGGGCGTCTGCCAAATGCTGTAAATGTAATTTAACATTATTTACAGCCAGATTAAAGTAGTGGTGTGATTAAGAATTGTGTGCATATTAAAAATAAAGAAAGAGAGACAGTCATTTAAATGAGCAGCTCAGTGACCCTAATTGCTCAGTGAGCATTTGTGTCTGGATCTAGAGGCACAGCTCCGGTCGATGAGTTTGGCTGGGGTCCAGTGTGGCCAGTCTGTGGATCGTTCTTTCCCTCTCCCTCTCTGCAGTCAGTGTTTGTTCCTCCTATTTTCCCTGTCACTTCACATCCACCTGATCCCCTCTTGGCCACCTATGAAGGGCCTAGGATTTAATCTGTGCTCTGATGAAACAGTCCACACCACTGGGGAACAGGGAGCAGTGTTTTCCTTCATCATGCTTCAGTAGTGACTTAAGACAAATACTGCACTTGGTCTGAATGTGCATGCTTATATTATTGCAAACCAACTGACTATTAAAAAATGTGTAGATCCTCATATGCAAGTGCCATTTAATAAAATTATGCAGATTATCTGCATGTCTGCCATTATATTACGGTTTGAGAGAGCAGATGCATTTCTGAATGTTTGGTGGACACAGTCGTCACTGACTTGCTGTTCAGATGCAGGCCGACAGTTCGCGATTGACTTTCAAAAAGTAACCTTTCAAGTCTGTAGAGACAAAATATGAATTATGCAAGAGAGCTGTTTAGTTAAAGAGGAAAGGGACTGATATGTGTGATGGACAGAATCTGACAGGTTAAAGACAAGAGAAATGAGAGAATAGGCCAGGAGTATTTTAGAAGGGATGTAAATGCTCTGCAATTACTTTCTAGAGCATTTTTCCCCATTGACCCTCCAGGGTTGGGGGTCACTTCCACCCTACAAGCATGGAGTTTGCAAGCTATCCCCGTGTTTTATTTTTGGTACTCCGCTTTCCTCCCCAAATCCAAAGACAGGCTTTGTTGGCCAAATGGTATTAGTAAATTGTCTGTGGTATGTTTGTGTGTCTCTTGAGAAAGGGTCTCCCACAAGTCCCTTGGGATAAGCTCCAAACTACCCCAGACCCTGATTCAGAAAATGGATGGATGTAACTCTAGAAAAGTGTATAGAAAAGTCTATATCACATAGCGGCCAGACTGGGTTAAAGCACCATACTATAAATAAACCTTTATAAAATCACTGTCTTTCCTTATCTAGTTATGCTGCATATTAACTTTTATTTTTTATTTTTAAATGGATTTATTAACGATTTTTTGTTTTTTATTTTTTTTAACGAAGTAGAAGATCAGTTGCACAAAATCACTTATTTAACCTTCAGGAGTTGTGGCAAATGATTAAGACATTTCTTATTTGTAGCTAAGAATTATGCCGCAAAATATACTCTTCCTATTTGATTTCATACATCATAGTGTCATGATTCAGGACAATTTAAAACAGTGAATCCCACAATAGCATGACTGGAGTCTAAGCTACACTGACAGTTTCATTCTTTTTGTTTGTCAAATATAAAACTACACATGATTCTATAAATAAGTGGTCTTTGCTACCGCATATTTTTATCATGTGAATAGTAATGAAAGAAACTGAGAGTCTGTTCGTAGTCACTGCAAGGAAAAGTTCACTTATTCATCAGAAGGTGCTGAACCTCTGGTGCTGGTTGATAACAGGTCGATATAACACAATGTTTTGGTCAAGGTTTTAGAATTGCCTTTATATTCCCAAGCAAACAGAATCTGTGTCCATATCAAAGTCTTGTCCACATCTTGTCCAATGTTTCTGAATGCTGCCAAAATAAAAGTGGTATTTGAATATTTGTATATTTTTTACAGTTGACATTTGAAGTGTTTGTGTTCATTACTTATGAGGTTTGTTTGTATGTGCTGTAGAGGTTTAATCTATTGTAATTTATCCACTAGAACCTGATTTTAATGCTTTTGCTTAAACAGAACAGTGGAGAATGGTAAAATTGCAAGTGCTAGATACAGGTCTGTATCCCTTGTAAAACTACAGATGGTGATGCTTTAGTATTCCTGATACGATCTGGACATTATTTCATCTTTTCAGCAATACTTTCTATGTTGGGCATATATCTTATTACAGCCATCATCATTTTACACAAAGGAACAGATTTGATGTCCAGAGCTCAGTAATGTGTAGTTTGGCCTCAGTGCCAAGGCTGAATCTCATCTCATGCATTACCAAAACACAGTGCCTAAGGGTTGTTTACCTACTATACTCTGTGTGTATGTGTACACAGTAGCTTACATGGTATAGACACAAGAGAAAAAAAATTCAGTCATAGTTCTGGATAGAAGTTTGTGGGTGCTTTTTGCTTCAGCATGGCTAGAGAGATGAGGGCAGAGCAGGAAGTAGGGCATCGTCAGGATAACGATGGCTCTGACTGATAGGCAGGCGTGCAGACACGCAGATCTAGGATCAGGTTTCTTTCCTGTTTACCGCTCTCGGCTCTCAAGTCTCAGCCCTTACTGGAAACCCTTCTGCTCACCCAGGAAATGGGCTCTGCTTCCAGACACAGGGCCACCACATACAGCCCACTGTTAATAGCATTTATTTGTTTATCTGGACCAACTTTTGGCTTCTTCCTTATTGGATTTGGACTCTCAACAGATCCCCTCACCCAATATTGTAATGATGGAAAATGGATACAATCCCGTTATAAGTCAGTGAGAAAGGGAGAGAGTAAGAGGAGATAGGTACATACTGTAGAAAGTAGGATGGATAGCACAGTCTGGATGCAGCAGGGGATCCAGCTGTGGCTTAATGTTTCCCATCCCTTATGTTCTTCTCTTTTCCCGGGAAAGCACTGCCACAGAGAATCTTGAGAGAAAAGCAGGCGACCAAGGCGGGCATCCATACTAAAGCAGCACTTTAGGCCTCCCCAGGCCCCCTGCGCCTCCTTCAATCACCAGGGCCAGACTTCCCCCCACCCAAGCATCCCTAACGAGGGGTTAACGCAGTGCCAGCACACCCATTATTGAGTGAATTTAGCACCTCGGACAGCGCACTAAAAATCTTTATTGCTTCGCTGACCCCCTCGTCATGATCGTGCCTGCATGTTGTGGGGGTGGCAGCAGAGACAGGCTCTGATTGAAAGGCAATATGTCAGCTAGCGGGCGGGCACACATGCTCGGGGGCTTGTTCACAGCGAGGGTTACACACTGAGGGTGAGAGCAATTTTCTGGTTGTCGCGCCCCAAGCACATTTCCTCAGCCCCGGCACATTAACTTTTAAAAAGGGTTCCACAGGAGCTCCAGGCGCCTACTTCGACTATGAGAAAAAAAATGAAGAGGAGAGAGAGATGGAAGGGAGCGGGAGAGAGGAGAAAGAAAATGAATACAGAGTAAAGAACACAGTAAATAAATGTTTAATGTGTGGGAAGGTATGGTAATAAATAGGCTTCTGGTTGAGGAGCTGAGACTCAATTACCTACAAGAGAAGGGTGTTATATGCACACATCCATCCCCTCGCAGTCAAGAGGGCATTTATTTACCTCTACAAGCATGCATTCATCTGTTTCACTGTGTATTTGTATACATGTATTATACATATAATAGAGTATATTAGTATTGGATGAAGAATGGAGGCTGCTCTACAGTAAGTGTGTTATGAGGTGGAGTGTATTGAATGGATGACTCATGCTCAGGGGACACACAGAGCTGGGGACATGAGTATAGCAGTGCAGGCAGAAAATATATAACCAACGTAATGTGACATACAAAGAATCTTATACATTGTTTGTTAATATAGATTGTCTTATATATTAATGTGTATATTATACCTTCTTTTTGTTTTACAGGCAACAGAGTACCGGCCTTTGCACAGCCTAATCTCTAACTTAGGTTCTGAACTTAAAAATGTACCATTTCCTATTGACTTGCCCTCCACTCTCTTTAGTTTTATATGTATTTATAGCTACTACAGAATATTTAGTAACATTTCTTTAGTTTTTAGGTAGTGAAACAAGAGTTAGAGTAAAGAAGCAGTCACTACTCACTATAACATTACAACTGTTCTCTCGTCAATAGGAAGTGATTCTCAAGAGAGCAGCAGACCTTGTAGAAGCCCTGTATGGGATGCCTCACAATAATCAGGTGAGTAGCCACCTCCAAGGGACTCATATTCTTATCAGATAAGAACAAAAAAGCAGGACAGAGAAAAATACAAAATTCAGCCATCTTAAATCATGATATACTTTTATACTCATGCTCAATTCAGAGGAAAGATAAAAGTTATAAGAGTTATCAGGCCACACTGTACTTCGTTGTTAGGCCACCAAAAAGTCAGTCCTTGAGTAAGCATCAACATAACTCTGAAACTTCTCTATAGACGGTTGAAAGAGCTCGAGGGGCCTCCGCCTTGCAGAGGAGCAGTTGGAAACTCCTGCAAGGCAGGTCATCGATTGCAGGGTTGAGTGCTGAAAGTGCACGGCTGCTGAATTATTTAGATAGTGAATGGGGGTCTGCCTCTGGTCATGTCTGCCTCGGAGGAACCTTTTTCCTATACACCTCACCTTTCCCACAAATCCTCAGCCCTTGTCATTTACAATACAAATATTCTCATAAGGACTCAATTGTCTGGGTAAATTGTGAGAGCTGTATGCTCTGTGAAGCATGCCAGATCCCCTGCTGTTTATTTGTAGTGTTTTGTGCTCATCTGACCAATAAACACAGCTTTTTAGAGCGTGGGGAAGATGTCTGATAAATCTATTACTCATAATCTATTTCAGCCTATCCCACATTATGGTCTGTGCATGAAAAATGCAGTTTAATCTCCCAAGAAATGCAGTTTAAACTACACATTATAGCTTGGGCATTAGATTAAGCTTGCTTTGCAGTATCGTATATTTTATATCAACTTCTTCCTTTTTAGTTTAATTTTGATGTGAGTGTTTGTGATCATCTCTGACATGATGTTGTGCTCATGACAGGAAATCATTCTGAAGAGAGCGGCTGACATAGCTGAGGCACTCTACAACGTACCACGCACCCATAACCAGCTCTCCGGTCTGGCAAACAGCTCTGTGCACACTGGCATGATGGGTGTCAACTCATTCCATGGCCAGCTTGCTGTCAACGTCTCTGAATCCACACAGGGAGCCAATCAGGGTAAGAGGAGCCACCTACAGTCTTCTCTCTATTTACCAGCCAAAGAAAGATTTGAGACAGAAACAAGCATGGGAACTTTAAGCTGTATGTAACCAGAAGGAAAAGTGAGCTTTGTGCTCTGCTCTCAGATTTTGTCGGCTCCCTTTGCTCCCTCCATGACAGTGAGTGATTTGTGTTAAGTCAGCGGTAATCTATCAGGCGTAGGATGAAAGCGTTGCGAGCAGAGTCACGATGTGTGCTGCCTTTTGTAGCAGACAGCGGGGGACTCCTGGAGCAAGAACTTCCTGCTGCTTTCACCCATGTCAGTGTATAATGCATTGATGTATATTTATAGTCCATGTCCCCCTTTTCCTCCTAACCTCCTCCTACACTCCATACACGGTTTTTATTGGTCTTGACCTTTTTATTGACAGAATTGGGGGAAATATAGACTCTGAAAAATTATACAGCAGTTTTAGGAGAACACAGGGCTCTGTGACAGGGCAAATTCATAGGAATTTATAAGAATCTAGGTTTTGTCCACATGGACATTGTACATATATATATATATATATATATATAGATAGATAGATAGATAGATAGATAGATAGATAGATAGATAGATAGATAGATAGATAGATAGATAGATACGTACATACATACATACATACATACTCTTATACAGTATATATCTATATTCTATAATCATTTAACATATTTTTGTGTGTGTGTGTCAGGTTTCAGTCGGAACACAAGTAGTGTGTCTCCTCATGGTTATGTGCCCAGCACAACGCCCCAGCAGAGCAGCTACAGTACTGTGAGCACAAGTATGAATGGATATGGTAACAGTGGCATGACCACGCTAGGCGGATCACCCAACTTCCTAAATGGCTCAGCCGCCAATTCCCCTTATGCCAGTGAGTAAACCTCAATTCTCTTTTATCTTATCCATTTCCAAAACCATATTCAAGCCCATTCCTATGTGCAGAATGTACACAATGTTCAGATTGCTTTGATCACTGATTCTCGAGCCAAAGAACTGATCAGAATATTGTATTTCTGTAGCTGTGGTTATACACAGGACATTTCTGGTGTGTGTAATAGAAACCATTGTTATTGTGTTACTGAAGGCCACTTAACCAAGCTCAACGACAGGACATTAACTATGAAGCCTTTTACATTGTGGTGTGAAACAAACAGTAATGCTCTAACTGTGAAATCCTCAGACCCATTAGACTGTGATAAAGCAAGAGACAAAGCTATTACTCTGTTCATGCGTCTATAAGAGCAGAGATAAATGTACACTCTTTCTTTTCTGGAGCACACTCAACCATAATGTCCAGTCATTCGTATAACACCAATCTTCTACCTTGGCTTCTAAATTAAAGAGTCTTAATTAAATCAATAAACTAATTGCAGGAGAAGCAATTCAATTTAGAGGCTTTGATTCGGACATGTTAACAAGTATATTAACAGGCTCGGCGACTCTGCACAGATACTTTCAATCAATGTTGGAGGGCAGACTTCAGAGGCTCCAATTTTCATTAATTGATTAGTAGGGCCTTCATAAACGGATTATGACATTATCAAGAGACTTTACTTGGAAAAGGGTCATAAAATTTTAAGGGTAGTATTGTAACAACAATAAAAGAATATAATTTCAGAGGCAGTTGAAGTAAACCTGAAATTGTAAAAGCATTGAAGGAGAAAATGCTTTTAGTGCATTATAAGCAGGAGGAGTGTGATGGGCCAGAGGATATGCCAGGATTATTTGTCATGTCTTTTTAAGTCCTTTTATCTTCAAAGTTGGTGTTTTTTCACTACTAATTGTCCAATGAGGAAATACATTAAACAAATTAAACCTTGTAATAACTAGGTGTATGTAACACTTATATTTAATGATTCCTGGCAATGTGCTTATTTTCCTGGACATGACACCAGTCTTCATGCCACCTTCATGTTTGAATGATATGGAGGCATGTTCTTACCCATCTACTCATCTGTTTTCCTCTATACCTCCTTCACTTACCCCCTCAGTCGTGCCCTCCAGTCCCACTATGGCCTCCTCCACCAGCCTACCCTCCAACTGTAGCAGCTCCTCAGGCATATTCTCTTTCTCGCCGGCCAACATGGTGTCAGCTGTTAAACAGAAGAGTGCTTTTGCCCCAGTGGTGCGTCCCCAGGCATCACCACCTCCCACCTGCACCAGTGCCAACGGCAATGGTCTCCAAGGTGAGGGAGTGCCAGGCTCTGCAAAATACACAGCGTAATGTAAAAATGTAGATTGAAGCTTTGCATATAGACTCTTTAATAATTACACCATATAATTGATTCATATTTTTTTATAAAATAAACTGAAATTCAAATTTAAAAAACAAATGTAAACATTATTATTATTATTATTATTATTATTATTATTATTATTATTATTATTATTATTATACAAATAAAAGTTATATGTTATAAAATGAAGTGATATTTTGAACAGTGTGTTAATATGGTGTAGCTAATATTTCATGGCATTAAATAGCAGATATATTTTCACCTATTAATCATTTCCCTTTCAACTCTGATTGTACAACATTTGTATAACCCGCTGTGTAACTTGTGTATGTACTACATTAGCATTGTTCTGTACTAACCTTCTGATCTGTGGCTCTTGTATTTAATCTCTCTCTCTCTCTCTCTCTCTCTCTCTCTCTCTCTCTCTCTCCCCAACATAAAAAATAACACTGTTCTTTTTTCCCCTTTTCCCCACTCCATCCTTCCTGTGACCCTTCTCCCTCTCCATGTCTCCAGTAGATCAGTCTTTTGTGGACTCTAGCAAGTATTCCACAGCCAGCTCCCTGCAGGGACTGGCCTTCTCCTGAAGTATGTGACATCTCTACCTCTCTCTGTCTTTCCCTCTCTCAGTCCATTAGCCTGCCTGTCATTTCAGCCTTCTTCACACACTTCTCTCCATCTCTGTCTATGCCTCTCTCCTCCACTGGGTTGCTACAATGTCCATCACTGAGCGCGCGCCATATGTGCTTCATTTCCTGCCTGACTTCCTGTTTCCTGTATTCTGCCCCGCTCTGCAGTTTAAGTAGTGCTGCTAGATAATCCTGCTTGTTTCTGTAAAGTCTTATTTGTTTTGATAATAGTTTTGCATAGCTAGTGTACAGTAACCTCATATAACCTTGGTGATACCAGATTTATTGTACACTCAGCCCTAATTTCATCTATGCCTCTCCCCCATAATGACCACTACTTAATATGTGAATTTGGATAAATTATGTCCACAGTTAGCGGGTGTGTCACAGATTATTTACAAAGATAATTGTTGAATGACAGAAATAAGGGGAAGCATAATTTAAATGAAATGTTTGCATGTTTTTATTGTAATTTGATCTCATTAGCCATGGGGTACTGATCTCAAAAAAAGACTCCTGGAAGAACAAAACTGAAAACTGAAACTTATAACGCAGATTAAAGGTGATAAGATATGTCCAGAAAAATTCTGTTCAAAATAAACGACTGTCAAACAAAGAAGCGTAGATGTGAGTGTCTATTGTGTTACGCAGAGTGGCTCATAACAACGGGCTATGATGGCTTAATTCCACCTCTATTTCAAAGATTAAAAAAAGCAATATAAGTTTATTTTTGGCATCCATATCATCTTATAACAATTATTGTAAAGAGTATTATTGTAATGAACACGGGACAGAGCGGACCCAAACGCAGGATAGCTAAAACAAACAGGGTTTAATAACAGAAAACACGAAACATGCCGCGGACTAGAGACAGGACAAAACCACAGTAGATGCCGCGCTGCACGAGGCAACGCGGCACAGTTAAATAGACAAGGTAATTACAATGGGAAACAGGTGTGTGGAAGCGGGCAGGAAGAGGCAAGGGGCAGGGCAGACACGTGACGAAAAACATAAACAAATGCACGTGGCCAGAGTCCGGGCAGAGTCCTAACAATTATTTTAGATTTTTGAGAAGCTGATTGCAACAGCACCACCAGTGTTCATAAGAAAAACACACAGAATGATATACTAGACTGCTAGATGACTGTAAAAAGCCCCAAGTTTTTAAAAATCATCAAAAATTATAATTAGCACTTATGTAGTACTTATAAGTCATATGTAGCTAATTTAAGCATGTAAAGTAATAGTAAATGTGTGCATTCTTAAAATGACATAGTGGGAGACAAAGTATTCTAGCAAGAAACAATGATATATATATATATATATATATATATATATATATATATATATATATATATATATATATATATATATATATTTGTTAAATGCTGTAAATGTAAATAATATTTAAAACACACACACACATATGAAGTGTGTGTGTGTGTGTGTGTGTGTGTGTGTGTTTTAAATATTATTTACATTTACAGCATTTAAAAAACTGTGGTTGGACAGTCTGTGTTGAGAGTTCAGTGTAAAAGTAGTTTAGTCTATTAAGCAGTCGGCGCTTATCATGGTGCCGTGAGTTCCTCCTCTCACTGTGTAGAGCACCTCTGACCCTGACAAGCCGCAGTTCATCCCCCCACCCTTCCTCTGAGCAAGCATGAGGCACTCAAGTAATAGCCTGGGAATTAAAGCAGCATTTGGAGGGTCGATCAATAGGGCACCAATATGGTGTATGAAAAATCTCCAGTGGTGGTGAGGTGTGTAGAGCAGAGAGAGGAGAGGAAATAGAGCATGGTCTGTCATGTAAGGAACTTTACAGTCTTTGGTTTGCTTGTTTGTTTGTTTTTGTCTGTTTGTGATTTTTTTTTTGTTTAGTTTGTTTGGTAGTGTTGTTTTGTGTGTGTGTGTGTGTGTGTGTGTGTGTGTGTGTGTGTGTGTGTGTTTGTTGCCAGAGTTATCAGCTTTATAAGAGCCCGAGACCTCTGAGGAACACATGCTGTTTGTCGGCGCTGGATCTGTTTATGCAGTCAGTCGAGCTAATGACACCAAGAATATGAATTTACGATATTTGTTTATTTATTTGTTGCCAGCTTGCTTTGTCGTTTATCACATGAAGGAATAGATGAACAGCAAATGTGAGCTAGTCCCAGGGGAGGAGGAGTAGACTGTAATCTGTCTTCTTCGCTTTATTCGAAGCAATTGAAATGGTGTTTCCGAAAGGCAATCCGTGCCATGAATTTGACCGAAATGTTTTATAGAATATAAACTTAGCCAGAGCTCAGTATTTTGACTGTTGGACTACAATACAAGTCTCCTTGAGCCATAAGAAGCTCAGTCCTTGTGGGAGACAGACAGTATTTAATGCATTCCACAGCACTTTCAATCATGGCTCAGACACGGAGGTTGTCCTATAGCCTTATCACTAATTGTGTAGATGAATTGTTCACATAATGGCTCCCTGATGGAGGAGGGGAACTGATTTACAACTATTAAAATGAGTTATTATTTTTTCCTGACAATTGACTCTAATTAAACATACTGTAGAGGACATACACAATGGAGGAGGTTCAAAGAATCACACGTAAAACTGAGATTTGAACAAACAGCAAGCAAGACTTAATGCTTTTCACTCATTCCCATGCTCTCTGGTTTTTTTTTTTCTTTATTCCCTTTGGTAACTAATGCTAATGTTTTTGCATGTTTGCATGCATGTTACAATATTGTGCAGTTTCACTCTGTTTCTTTCTGCTTCAGGGATTGTGTTCCTCTTTCCTTTGTATCATATTTCCTTTGTACAGTAACATATAATTATTGCACAATATGTAGTTTATAATCAATCAGTGGAATAGTTGGAATCTAGGCCAAAATGACTGTGGGGCATAAAGACTTTGATTTTTTTTAACACTGTGCATTCCAGATGCTCAAACTGCTTTTATTTTTTATTTGGAACTGTTTCATGGAATTAAGCACAGAATCCAGTTGATACATGACCTAAAGGCCTACTTTCTCACTTTTTTCTCTCTTTCTCGTTTTCTCTCTCTCTCTCTCCTGAACAGCGATCAGTGGAATGATCGTTCCTCCAATGTAGTGGCTCCTGGGCTGCTGATGAGACACGTTTTATATCAGCTCATGCTCTAAACCCCATCAGCCTGGACCCTGAAGCTCTGCCTGTCTCCATGAGGACAAGGGGGAAAAGAAAACAAGATAAACCCCAACTTTGAAAACTCAGGCCTTTTTACAAGGAATTTGAAATGAAGGGAATAGTGTGGGGTGTTGGTTTGATTTTTTTTCTAAATTCATTTTTAAAGTCAAAGTCGTTTTGAAGCGAACATTATATGCATTTTATACAGACTGTACCATACACACAGACACACATATACACACACACACACGACACTATGAAAGCAGCTTCATCTGTAACGTTCCTGTTGTATAGCAGTGAGGGGAAAATTGAGGTTCTGTTTAACAAGTGAATTTATGTTTTATGTTTTTGAGATGTTTAAGAAATTTATAATACTGGACAACTGTGTAAACAGGTGTTTTTCTGTACAAACTAAATGAAAATGAACTCTTTATCATGGCGCTAGTCCATGGCCAAAAAACGATGTTTGCCATACATGTTGCTTTTTGATTTTTTTTTTGTTATGTTTTAACCGCCATATTCGTAATCTTTTGTATTGCTTGTCCAGGTACATTGGATTGATCATCTGTTTTTATGGACAGGAGAGCAATTTAAAATGCATTCACAAGCCTTCTTGCCCACTGTGAAGAGCCCAGACCCACATCCTGCTCCCAGGGAGGAGTTCCTCAGGAGTAGAGATTTTGTTTTGAAATGAATCCATATTTATATTTGTTGAAAAATAATTTGCTGCTCATCAGTGCCAGAATCTGTAGTGAGGAAAATACACTATGAGTTGCTATGCTGTGTTAGCTTTGAAAATCTTTTTCCATGTCCTAAGGGATGTTTGTTTGAGGCACCATAATGAAGTCATAAGAAACTTGCCAATATATTTGAATTTGAATGTTTACTGGTTTAGTTCAAATGAAAAAGAACAAATACCACAAGCTTGTGATTATTACATTTTGTCCATGTGTCATCTGTGCTGTGAAGGATCAAATGAAGATGAGGAAGACGTCCGTTCTGGCTGCTAAAACAACCATGAAGAAAATGAACAGAGGATGTTACTGATCAGTCTGGCACTCTAATGGCCTGCTCTTTAAAAAGTGTTCAAACCTTCAAAAATTTAATCAGTGCTCTCTGCTAGTCAACTCTTTTGTATATATACTTTTTTTAAATGGTTACCTATATTTATATATTGAAACATCTTCGGGCAGCTTTTCAGTTCAGCCTCCACAGTGATCTGTATTCTAATCTGATCTTACTAAATCAACCCTCTCACTGACTGTAGTAAGGAAAGAACAACAGGAACAGGAAGCAACATAAGTCAGCAAATTACAAACAGATTCTCTAAAATGTTCATATACAGGCTGTATGTAAAGTTTGTACATTGCTTTTTCTCCCCTCATTTCATTCGACTGTGTAAGTTTATCTGTGATCATGTGCCGTTGTACTTGCCACCTTCGTTTGTCTTTTTGTTTGTTTGTTTGTTTGTTTGTTTGTTTGTTTGTTTTAATGTACATCATGGATTGTTTGTGTTTACTTTTCATGTTTGCCATGCTCTCATTTTTTAGTTACATTCATGAAAAAAAATCCATTGTCTATTTTTGTATAATTTGTAAGTTAAGAATTTGTTTCATTTTTGGATTTTTTTTTAAAGTATGGAAAAAAGTAGCATCTTATTCTGATAGCATTTAGTAGTGTAGATTTTTAAAAATATATATATATGATGAATATATAAATCTATAACTTTTTTTCTCGTTGAGGCTTACAGAAGTTGATACTGTTAAACTAATAATATGCATGGGCTCTTCTCTCCTGAGAGTGACAGTTCCATTTTGTGTGTTGAAACCGGAGGGGATTTTTTTTTTTTTTTTTTTTTTTTTTTTTTTTATTAAATATGAAAATACTTTCTTTCTCTTTTGGGGTTTACTTTCCTATGCTTCTCTATTCTTTTTATTTGACAATTATTTATGCCTGCTTGTATATCTGTATATTTCTGTCTTAATCTTTTCACTTTACCAGTACCAGCAGTTTAGATGCCTTAACAATGCAAGCTAATAAGCATACAATCACTTGCACAGTCCCATCGCCACCATTCAACAACGCCATCAACTTACATATGGGACAGTTTTATCACATCGAAAAAAGCACAAATTGGGCAGTTTTACATAAATACTGTTAATAAGACCCCGCTAGTCAAAGCAGGGAAAGGTTAAATTTAGGGTTTGAGGGGAATTATTTTATTTTTAAATTTTTTGTATTGGTTTGGATTATGAAGGATAATGTGGAAGCTGATGTTGTGTATGAAGAGACTGTATGATTCATATTTAATGTGTGTAGCTATGTATTTTGGAAGGGGAAATGGGAGCACTTTATTATTAATTTAAAACAAAAACTGCCTTTTTTAATTTTGTTTGTGTTTTATTTAGTGTGTGAGTGGGGGAAACCCTAAAAAAAGCCATAGCGTTTAAGCCAGGAGTTCACATTTAGCTCACAGAGTGCCGATCTGATGGTGTAACTCTGCAGATGGTAGCACACTTTACTCTGTGTGTGTGCGTATGTATGTATGTGTGTTTGTGATGTCTTTGTGCTGCAGTAAGTAGCACTGACATATTTCTCCCTCTGGAGTGAGAGGTCTGAATGTCAGAGCACAACATGTTGCGTCTCAGGCTCTTGCACTAACTGTTTGCGTCGACATTAACACACTTTCTTCTGCCAGCCAAATTGCCTGTTGGAACTATATTGCCAACAGAGCCTCGAGTGTTTAGGCTTTAATGTGCATGGCCCTTTGTGAGCAGAATAAAGTGCTTCTTTCCGTAGTGTGTTACCATCAAACATAGAATACGGCTTTTCCTGAACCAATGTTGAGTCCGTCCGTCCGTCCCCCCCCCCCCCCCCGTCTCTCTTTATTATATCTCTCTCACTCTGTGTGTGTGTGTGTGTGTGTGTGTGTGTGTGCTTGTGTGTACTTTATGACAGAAGCCACTGATGACAGAGCAGCATTTGGGCACTTCTTTCACATTCTGACAGTTTCTGAGTGGAAACAAACCTTTCCTTTTATATAAATTAGAAATCTGTGGCTGTCCTGCAATGGTCTCTTTACTCTCTGTACGTACAGTACATGTTTCCATTTTAATGATCAGGATGCACAGCTGATGAAGCAACAAGCATTTGATATAACACAATACTCAAACCAAAAAAAAGCTGGTCCCCATTTTTTTTCCTTTCCTCTACTCTTTTGTTTTTGCTCGGTTTTTTTTTGTTTGTTTGTTTGTTTGTTTGTTTGTTTGTTTTTATGTTTTTTTTTTTTTTTGTCATGTCTTTGAATGGATCCACACTGAGCAGTTCTGTTGACAAAAACTACTGTATAGATTGTTATCATTTTTTTGGATGAAGGCTGTAAAATAACTTTTAAAATTAACAATATTAAATTAAAGTTACTTCTTGTCTGTGATTTTGCAAGTATCATTTTCTTGAACCAGATATTGCTCCATTGCTACATGTGCAAATGGATTCACAAACTTAATCATTCCTTCATTCATTCATTTTCTTTACTGCATACTGGGATCATAGAGACTATCTCGGGGGACTCTCAATCCACAAGCTGGAGACACCATGCACAGGGTACCAACCTATCAAAGGACACACTTTCATATTTAGATAGACTTTAGACACACCATAAATCTCCTTTATCATCCCTCAATGCTATTACCAGAATAGAAGAATAGAATAGAAGCCTTTATTTTGTCACATATACTGTACCTTACAGCACAGTGAAATTATTTCTTTGCATATCCCAATTTTTGAGGTTGGTGTCAGAGCACACGATCAGCCATGATACAGCCCCTGGAGCAAAGAGGCCTAAGGGCCTTGCTCAAGGGCCCAACAGTGGCACTTGGGCAGTGATGGGACTTGAACCCCAATCAACAACCCAGAGCCTTAATTGCATGAGCCACCACTTATCATTACACTATTTTTATTATATACTGAAACGGTAATGAAATGTGAGCCAGAACATCACAGCGTTGCGTGCCTTCAGCACTGCTGGGACGATTGCTTTTTTGCACATCTGATTTGTACTGAATGATGTAACTGAATAATGAAAGAGATGGAGGTCAAAAAGCATGCAACACAGACTTTTACATGACAGCCAGGTTTTTAATCATTTACAGATCAATAAGATGGGTTTATAGCACTGCTCTGTTCTGGTACTAATATTTCACAGTGAGTTAGTCCTGCTGTTTTAGTACACTAGTAAACCGAATGAAGAGTAAAGTGAAGCAGTGCGTGCTTCCTTCTTCAGCTTAAGCTGAGTTTTATTGTTCAAACAGCTGCTGTGTATAAGAAGGAGGAAGAGCCTTAGATAGCCATTAGCTAATGGATTATTGAGACACAACCACCACCCTCTTCACCTCCAGTCTGCACCCCTGCTGAGAGCCACTTAGTACACAAAGCCTGCTTTAAACATTATAGATCCCTGGTGTGGTATCAAGCTTCTGCTTCTGCTTCTGTTCTCTCTCTCTCTCTCTCTCTCTCTCTCTCTCTGTCACAGAAGTTTGCATGCAGGTGAGTGCCAATGTCACTTATCACTGTTGACATTCAAAGATTCTTTATAGAGCTGATTTCACCAGTCATGGTTAATGACACTGTTGATTACTTTAAAATTACATTTCTAAGTGTGTTATCAGATGTCAGAGTTCAAACGTGTTAATTTTACATCTTTATCCATGTTATCACTGCAGTTCTTACAAGTCTTATCAATATAACATGAACTATACCCATCCATCCATCTATCCATCTATTTTCTGATCCAGGGGACTTGGGGCACAAGGACTCACACACAGGGCAGAGACAGAGAAACTAAATAGACTACTATTATAATATAAACATGGTTTATCCACACATTCTCCCTCATTACCTCACTTACTGCTATTCAAAAAGAACAATAGTAGCAATAATATAATATTAAAACAAGTTTATCTTGTGTAACATTTTCCCAAAGGTAAGGGACAAAACACAATATTAACAAAAACAAACAAGGTTTTAGTTTAAGAACACTTATGAACACTTAGGTGTTATGTGTCAGTTAACTGTGTTTTAATACCATCTGCTTAGTACTGGGTAGGTTCCCTTGTGCCACCGAAACAACAAGTTTTTTACCCATTGTGGCATGGACTCCACAAGACCTCTGTGGTGTCTGGCACCAGCAGATCCTATGTGGATCAGACTTGTTTGTCCAGCATATATGGGATGTGCAGTGCATTATCCTGCTGAACGAGGTGTCTGCAATTAGCAAACACTGTTGCAATAAAGGAGTGTAATTAGTCTGCAACTGTGTTCAGGAAACTAGTACATGTCAGAGTAACATCCACATCTATGCCAGGACCCAGAATTTCTCAGCAGAACATTTGCCCAGGTTTGTCCAGAGCATCACATTATCTGTCAGCTTGCCATTTTCCCGTAGTGCATCCTGATTCCATTTCTTCCTCAGGTAAGTGTTGCACATGCAACCGGTCATCCACATGATGTAAAAGAAAAGGTAATTTGTTGATCCAGCTATAACAATTTGGCCCTTGTCAAAGTGACACAGATACATACCCTTTCCATCTTTTACTGCACCTAACAAATGAACTTCAAGTACTGTCTGAAGTCCCTGACAGATGTCAATGTAACATGAAAATCAGTGTTATTCTCTTCAGCCATTAGTGGTTTTAATGTTATGGCTGATCTGTGTAAATGATGAACTAAAATGTGCCAAGAACAGATTCCTACATGATATAACAAGGACAGTAGAGAACGCTGACAAAATGCTGCCTTACTTGTTTTGTACATAGACAACATGCTTACAGTTAGTTAACTCAAAGTTATCCTTCTCAAATATTGGGAGTAACAAACTCATCATGTGAACATTGTCACAAATGTCAGTCTTATCCCTCTCTCGAACTTTCATCATTAACAATTTTTCAATTCCCTAGATGTTGGTCTGACTATAGGTTTAAAACCCCATGACATTCTTCAGGTTCACTTGTGTTCCCCTTAAACCTGACCATGGCAAGTATCAGGTTTTCACAATACTGAGGAATATATAGCCAGCAGTTGTCACTGTGAGGTTTTCTTGACTGTATGAATAGCCCTCCCCGGGCAGCATACTTTTACTTAATACTTGGAGATCAATAGAACTACATGCCATGCAGGAGCTAGCCTTGCCTGTAGCAGCAAAATAAATTTCGAAAAGCGGAGCGTCTGAGGCTTCTTGGATGAACAGCAGTGGAGGATAGGGAGAGCTGAAAAGCTCCTTTGAGGGGGAAACAGGAGTCCCACCAGGGAGCTCAGGTAGATGGGAGAAAAGGGCCAACAAGGGATGAGCAAGACAAAAATGGCGAACTTAAGAGGGGAAATAAAACGAGAAAGAATAACAAGGCAAGAGAGTGGAGGGGAACTGCCAAAAGAGGAAGAGAGACTGAAAGAGAGGGTCCTGTGAGATCTGTGAGATCAGAGAGCGACGTTGGAGACAATGGGGGAAGGCGCCAGGAGAGAAAAGAAAGCGACCAGACTCTGACTGAGATGGAGGGGGTACAGGTGGTGGTTGGAGGGGAGGGTCTTCCCAAGGGACACATGCCTGTCAGTGCACAACACAAAAACACAGGGGCCAAGCTATAGAAATGGGGAAGATGGGGAGAGTGATGGGAAGAGGGGGGAGGGACAGTGTTTCAGCCCTTTGCTTCTTTTTGCATCACACTCACTGACACATACACATGTGGTGCAGGCATTGCTTGTCTTCCTGTGTACATGGCACTCTTCAGAAACATCTTTATAAAGAGCACAGAGGAGCTGGTGGCTGGTGGCATTAGGGTTAACAAAAGATTATGGGACAAAAAAATGTCAAGACATATTCACTGTCATGTCCTGCTTGTGACTCTAGTGTTAAAATTTTCTGATCGGATGTTACCCACAAGACAATGGGAGTAGAAGAATAACTCAACACATTGTTATATGCCCAATTGTCAATTTTCAGATTTTATGCCAGTGTGAATAAATAATATTTATACTTTCACTTTTATATATATCAATATCTGAAATAATTGGTATATTTGTATTTATAAGAAGATGTCATGATTTTATTCCAAATATATTAAATGATAAATGAATTACTAAGTATAGTAATATTATTTATTACTAAATAAAAAATAATTAAATAAAATATTAAAATGTCATGCATTTTCCATTTTTTTAAAATCTATGTTCAGTAAATCTATAACCCGATCTATATCTTTTTTTCCAAAAACATTAAATTAAGATAAATTGGTATTTTAATTCTGCTTATATGTACAGCTGTCTCAGCCTAAAAAAAATACACTCAAATAATTTCACAAAGGTGGTGACATTTTTTCCTTCAACTATTCACTTGACATAATTCTTCAAAACAATTTTTTAAGCTTTTATGTAAACATTTGATTACTGGGTGTGTTATGACAATTAAAAAAACATTGAAAAAGGTATTTTTTGTTGAAAAAATATAGACTCATCTGCCATGACATTAAAACCACTGAGAGCTGAAGTAAATTATATTGATTGATCTCTTTACTGTGGCACCTGTCAAGGGGTGAGATATATTAGGCAGCAAGTGAACAATCAATTCTCAAAGTTGATGAGTTGGAAGCAGAAAAAAATAGGTATGTGTAAGGATATAATTGACTTTGACAGGTTCCAAACTGTAATGGCTGGATGACTGGGACAGAGCTGGGTGGTGAACTGTTGAACCGGCGATAGGTTCATAGACGCACAAGGCCCATCGATGCATGAGGGAAGCGAAGAGAGGCAGTGTGATGCTATGGCCAATAGTCTGCTGGGAAAACCTGGGTCTTAGCATTGATGTGAATGTTACATTGACACATAATAACGTCTGTCAGCTTTGTGCTCGTGTCTTCATCAGTGAACATCTGAAGATTTCTGCAGGAAGGAATTATTGTTAAGTCTGTAATGAACTCAGAAATTGTTCTGACATATTAGTTCCTCAGGAGCTCTTAGGTTGCAAAATTCCACTCGAATATCAACCTTTGTAGAAAGGACATTATTAAGTTTTACATTATTTACTGTCCAATGTCACCCAAATGAGGATAGGTTTCCTTCTGAACCCGGTTCCCCTCAAGGTTTCTTCCTCAGATAATCTCAGGGAGTTTTTTCCTTGCTACAATTACCAGAGATGGGGGACTCGAGTCATATGACTTGACTCGAGTCGCAAATTTGAGACTTGAGACTTGCTTGACAAATATTAAAAAAAGACTCGACTTTGACTTGACATTCATGAGACTTGACTCGGACTTGAGTTAAATGACTCGAAATAACTTGTTTTTTGTTTTTGTTTTATCTTTTTTGTCTAATTTGTTTTTAAATCTGTTTTTAAACGCACGCAAGAGCGTAATCTAACCACGTGACGCAGCAGGCAAGCAGAGGGAGCGCGCGCACTAACTAATAAACCTTAACGGACGTGACGAAACATGGAAGGCGCTACACCAAAAATAATTAAGTTCGGGTACCGGGATTTTGTGCAAGATGAGAAGAGAAGAACAGCAGAATGCGACCACATCGCTCACAATTGAATGACAAAGTTCTATCAAATTAATTTTTAGTAAGTGCAATGTAGTGTAAATGGTTGGTCACTGTTTATGTGGAAATGTCAGCTGTTTTGCAATAGCACTTATAATTGGTCTTCAGTGTTAGGCTTTGAGTGAAAAGCGTATGGATCGTTTATGGGGATGCACATTATATATAAAAAACATAAATATAAATATAAATATAAATATAAAAATAAAAAACTTCAGAGTTGCAAGTACAGCCATATTCTTGTCTCGCATGCACACGCGCGCACACACACACACACACACACACACACACACACATTCAATTTAAAGGGTTAGTTCACCCAAAAATAAAAAAAAAATATTTTATAATTTTCTCACCCTCATGATGTTACAACCTGTATAAATTTCTTTGTTTAGATGAACACGGAGGAAGATATTTTAAGGAATGTTAATAACCAAACCATTCATGAGCCCCATTCACTTCCATAGTATTCTTTTTTCCCCACTATGGAAGTGAATGGGGCTCAGGAATGGTTTAGTTACAAACAGTCCTCAAAATATCTACATGTTCATCAAAACAAAGTAATGTACAGTATACAGGTTTGTAACATCATGAGGGTGAGAAAATGATTGTTGTTATTCTGTTGTTAAAAAGGAAGGATCTAATTTAAGGATGTGTTTCATGTCCCATTAAAAGGGAATACCTGTTCAAAAAATGCCATTTGGTTGCATAGAAACCATTGTACTTTTTTATATATACTTTTCCATGGTCTTCTGCCATGTTTAAGGCATAATTGAAACTTTTCATGCTTTCATGTTGGCCTTATTTCAGTTACATTTACATCTCATTCTTTGTAGTTTTTAGATTTTTATTGTATTTACAACTCACCTGTATGTGGACACCTTTTAAAAATAAATGCATATAATCATTTTTGTTGCAAAAAAAACTCTCATAGTCCATAAATACTGTAGATTTAACTTTGTTTAATATATACATTTAGGAAAATTATCAAACATATGTATGACTTGCCAGTGACTTGCTTGACTCAAGCTACGACTTGACTTGCTTGACATAAAGCAGTGACTTGACTTGACTTGACTCTCACAAAAAATGACTTGGACTTGCTTGAGACTTGAAGGTTAAGACTTGAGACTTACTTGTGACTTGCACATGTGTGACTTACTCCCACCTCTGACAGTTACCACAGGCTGGCTCATTAGATGTTAGGGATAGATATTAGAGATAAATAGTAATTTAATTTTAAACGAAAATTTTGTTTCTATACTTCTGTATATACATCTACTGTATGCTGCTTTGAGACAATGTGAATTGTTAAAAGTGCTATACAAATAAATTAAATTGAATTGTATTGAGTTGACATTCTACCAACTTGTTCATTTCAACAGTGTGTCCTAATGGCCTAATGGTGAATAATGCCACACTGCAGAAATTGTTCAGGAATAGTTTGAGGAGCTTAACAAAGAGTTCAAGATGATGACTTGGCCTCCAAATTCCCCAGATCTCAATCTGATCGAGTAGCTGTTGGATGTGCTGGTCAAACAAGTCTGATACATGGAGGCCCCACCTTTATAGGACTTAAAGGATCTGCTGCTAACATTTTGGTGCCAAATACCACAGCACAACTTCAGGGGTCTAATGGAGTCCATGGTTTGAAGGATTAAGCTGTTTTGGTGCCACAAGCTTGTTTGGTGGCCTATACAATATTAGGCAGCTGGATTGTTATGGATTGTTATGGACGGTATGAGTGATTGGTATAGTTTTGTAGTATGGAAATGAATGTGCATATTTAATGTCCTACTGACTCAATTGCATATTTTTATAAACAGTTAACATATAATAGTAATTCTTAAAAAAAAAAAAAAAAAATCTTATTTTGTTGTATTTGACTAGTAAATTCCATTCTGGTATGAGGCATGAGAAGAGAACTATATACCTGATCTTAACTACTGTTGGAATGGTGGAAAAGAAAAGGACACATTAGCACAATTTGACTGAATGATGTCACATGAAGGCTAGTTGTTCTTTGTTATGTGAGAAACACAGCGGCAAAACCCGAAGCTACTAGCGTTGTGAATTTTATGGCTTCAGATTAGGTTGTCAAAGAGTCGTATTTTTACTTTATGCATCCTTGAATGGTTTTATCCAATATAGATTTGTAAAAGTGTGCCTATTTTGCACTGTAGACACTTTTTTCTCTTCTTATGAATGTAGAGAGATTTATAGGAGTAGAGTGAGATACAAGGAAAAGGGCAAAGATATAAATTGAGATTTACTTCTGAGCTTCATATCAGACCATTTTGGGCTGATAATGTCTGTATTGCATAAGCACTTTTCTTTTATTGACTGCTACTAGTGCAAGACAGATTGTGATATTTTTATTTGTGGTTTCAATTATACAATGATGAACATTAAAGCTGCCTGGTGTTCTGCTGATCTTTATATATACTTGGAGTTTGATTGTGACACATTCTGATAGAAAAGCACACTGTTAAGTGAACAGGCTGCTCTACATTGTTTTTAGGTGTGAACAAGCACATAACTGTGTGCATGAGATGCCTGAAAAGGATTGTCTTCTCATTCGGGTGAATTCCTGTGTTATTCTTTATAGTGTACCAGGTATAAATTATTATTGAAATTAAACAAATAAGTAGCTCACTGCTCACCGGTTTTCCACCACTTCAATGACTCAGGCATCACAAATGAGTCTATAACTGCTATAACTGCTATTTGAGTGCAACGTAATAATAGTAACTGCTTCAGTAGTAAATTCATGCTTCTAGGAGTTAAAATTTATTTGATGTGAGTCTGCAGAAAACATCAGTTATGGACATGTGGTTGATTTACCAGCTCAGTACAGTGTTTCTGTCTGTATCTCATAATCTTGCCCACTCAGGACCTTACTGCATCTCTTATGAATTAAAATCTGACTCAGGCAGAGCAGAAAGGCCAATGTGAGCCTTTTAAATGGCATGTGTTGCACAGCACAGGCTGTGGGGTGTTGATGTAAATTTGCCTGATCAGTACACCCACAGTAGGTGTTGCTATGTGCCCTCAGACTCTGAAGCATCTCTTGTTGGTTTGATACATATTCTAATTGCCATGGGTAATTTGCAGTGAGTCGTACTTAATGAGAGGTCTGAGGGACCTAATGGATGATGGAAACTGCATTAGCTCTCACCCATGGCACCAGTGAGGGACACACGAACTCTGTTAGATAAATTCATATTATATATTTATGGGCCTTTTTGATGAGATTTTTTTTATTAATTATTTATTTTTTTAAATCTGCATATATTACCATTCTTTTGATTGCTGTGGATAAAAAAAACAAGCATTTTCTTTTCTCGTAACTGTAGCTGCTGCCAGTTGGCAGTGATTCAACTCAGCAGATGAGAGACGAGAGATGGCTGCGTAATGAATGCAGACCCATTAGCACAGGTATCAGTGTGTTTTTAGCAGTTTATTTATTCTTTTTTTCACCGTAGTAATTATTTATCTGAATGTGTTTTTATGATTAAAACACCATGGCTTTGATAAATGGACAGAGATCACAGTAAATACACAAAGCTAAGTGGTTAGGTCATGGGGGTGTAGCAACAATATATTACATTCAGTGTGTTTGATAGCTGTCATAGTTTAGTGATTTTTGCCTTTAGCTTTTGTATAATATTTAGCTGCAGCGTTTGATGAATTTAAACCATTAGCCTACAAAGTTATATTTTGAAAGAGAAAGAGAGGGGGTGTGTGTAGGGGACAGAGAGACAGCGACAGAGAGAGACTGGGTTCATATTATGATCCCCTGTGAGTAGTGGCCCACATATACCACATCATCTGGCCCATATATTACTGTGAACTCACAGTGACAAACTCATCCAAATCTGTCTAAACACAGTCGCAAGTCACACGGTGACAGCTCGACCTTGTTTAGCCCAAACTGTAAATGACACACAGGCAGTCTTTGCATTTGAACCATTTTTGAACCTGATTAAAAAACCTTCAAATGTGCTGCTTACAATTGGATCACTTAAATAAGCACCATGTCCATATAACCATATAACTGACACTTCTGTATGTATTAATCAAATTCTCTGCTAATTTATTTTGCTTGAGGATATTTACCTGGGAAAGTGATGTGTGAATCGTTTAAGGTTCCAGCTTATCTTATGCACCTATTTATCTTCATTGTGAAACAAATGAATTTTCACAGTTTTCTATTAATCTGCTTAATCAGTGTTGCAAAACAGCAGTCATTACTGTGGCACACTGGTCTGGCTCTGAAGGACGTGTGCACAGGGCCACATCAGCCGTTGATTCAGTAATGGGGTCACGATGGTGCCATGTTCGGCTGACTGGAATCTTGTGCATCCAATTGACAGAAACACGTTGATTGATGCTTGGTGGCGGCTTCACATGTTATATATTATATTCATTTAATTAAGTTTCCTAAGCATCATTAAGTGCCATTATATTGTAATAGGAGAAATGCAGAGTCACAAGTAGAGCTAATTTGTGATTAATGTTGTGTATCAGTGAGAGCAAACGGAAGGTTTGCAATTTAATGAGACAATTCTGTATTTAAATGCTGAATTGGTAAAAATGCAAACAGTGACAGAAATTAAGGCAGTTTAATGAGGGTGGCAGCATGTTTCACAAAACATAACAAGACCACTTACTTTGATACAAATGTGCTTGAGTTGGTTCTAAAAACAATACACAGATGCCTGTGAAAGGAATTATGGTTTATTAGGGGAGAGAGACATTTGCCTGTTTTATAATTAAAAAAAAATTAATGTGCCTAAAGACTCATTTAGTTTGTAAGTTTTTTTGTAAGATCCCATTCTCAGTTTTACTTCCCTTGGGCATGTCTTCATACAGCTCATTTGGTCCTTCCATTTCTGTTGTCTATCACGGATGTGTGTCTAATTGTGAAATATCTCTCCCTCTGTCCTCACGTCCATCTGCCCCCCATCCTCATCTTGGCAGAGATCATGCCTAGCTCCTGGCTCCACTCCTCCAGGCTGGAGGGCTTGTGAAAGCTTCGTGTTTACAGGCCCTGTTGCCCACAAAAAAAATCAGCTACAGATTGCCATTAATCTATGCTTGTTGCTGTTGTAGCTCAGCCAATGAAGCAGTGTGTGACCACGGCACGGCCCCATCCACTTTGGAGCTGAGGCTGCCAAGGCGCTGTTTAACCCCGGTGAGCCAGAGAGGGCACGAACATATAACTCTTCCTAATGTATTGTCCCTCTCGCAGGTCTCAACAAGCCCCTTCTGCTTGCACGCCGCTATTTGTTACCACTAATTTGACGTGTTTATGGCCTGCCTCCCTTATATTAGATACTCAAAGGAATCGATTGGGTTTAAATCGAAACACCTACAGCCACACCGGCACGTCAATACAGAGATGAGTGCTTAATCTCGAGGACCAAGGAACACAGTGTCCAGAGGGAGCAAACTTTGCACTTCTAATTTATGTATGTAAGTATCTCAATTACGTTTGAGTGTACATGTTTGTGCGAGTGTTATGTGCTTATTGAAGAGGTGAAGACGACTGTGATTTAACTCCCAGACTGCAGAGATCAGAAGCGACTGTAAGGAAGAAATGTTGAATGCTGGTGCGGTGCTTGTCATGATTTTTATGAAGTTGTATAGCTTAATGAGACCGTGATCCTGTAATGTTGAAATGAACTTCCAAATGTGTTCCAGGCTGAATGTTCTACACTAAAAATTCACTGAAACATTTGCTTTCTACAATATTGTGTTATTTTTATATATAAAAACAAAGACTTCCAAAAGTTCACAAAAAGAGTGAAGCATTCATTCATTGCTGTCCCATTTGCTATGGGTGACTGCTATGGACCATGTCTTGCCTTGGACTGGTCTAATGGCTTCCAGACCAGCAGGTCGACTGCGTGTTCCTCCATTACTCCTGCCGTCTCGGGTGTACAGTTTTAATAGCAGTACCCCAAAAGCCCCGCAGCCTTCATTTGGCCTCTCACACTGAAGCAGTAAGAGTCAGAGATCACTGCAGAGTTCTTGCCAGATTGAGATGTTTCCGACACTAAACTAAAATGTTGGAAAAAAGAATAAAATAAACAAATAAAAATCATGCTATCTTGTTATGCTTGCCTAATTTTCTGGAATTTGCTATTTCCTCTGTGCCTTGTTTTGTTTGGATTGTTTTTAAGTTTTTTCTGCAAAAACTATGATAAATGTTTGATTCTTTTCATCACAGAATCACAGCATGGGAATCAGTGTCTGGAAAGCGGACACTTCATGCATACTTTCATAATAATTGAGAATGCAGTAATTAGTCCATTGACCCTACTGCCCCTCCTGCCACAGCCATTTGCTCTGCTACTTTTTGAGATGGTGCGTTTTCTACAGCCCACATACATTCAGTGTTTTCTTCTTTCTCTGCATGATCTGGAGGAGGGACAGGGGACCCTGAATAAGAGAAAATAGAGAGCACAAAACATATTTCAAGTTTATGAAGCTTGTTCACTCCTCACGTTCCTGCCTGATTACTCGGAGAGAGAGACCGCCCAAAAAAAAGAAGACAGAGGAGAAAAATCCTCATCTGGAAATGATTAGTTCCTTTTTTGTCTTCCTCTCAGCATTAACACAACGTGACAGGCTATAAGCATTTAGTGCCATATTTCAAAGTTATGGTTTATAAACATCTGGTGAAGCTCTCTCACGCACTCTTGGGGGAAAGGAGATCTTTTTTCCACATTGCACTGTGTTTGTTTTGGGCTCAACAAGGTGAGAAACTGCAATAATGTGAGAGGCCATTGTACAGGAGTGTAGTAAGGAAGATGGGATAGAAGCAGGTATGTACCATGGCCTTTCTAAGAGCTTCAGATTCTTCAAAATTCCTGTGGCTGGGAGCCATGTGCTTGCGCACACACACACACACACACACATAGGCCACAGCATTTAATGCCCTAGGCAGCAGGACAGAGGGCGCACCTGGCCGGCCACAGTCACTGCAATGCATGAATCAACTAGATTGATTCTCTCTCTCTCTCTCTCTCTCTCTCTCTCTCTCTCTCTCTCTCTCTTTCTCTTTCTCTCTCTTTCTCTCTCTTTCTCTCTCTCGCTCAGTCCTTTACTCGTTGTGTCCACATTCATCAGTGACTCATGAACTTTTGGAGGCAATTTAACAGGACATTCAAACACTCTACAATCTTTCTTTTTTATAAACATGTACAGTACCTATTTTTATTGCATATAAAATAATAACCGAAACACCCCAGATGTTGTTATTATTATAATCTTTGTATTACATATGCATTCTAATGATATTTTAAGGTTCATATTTCACTCCAGCCATAGCCAATTAACAAAGGCCACGTTGATTTTGGTTCTAGAGAAATGTTCCTCTTTCCATGGGCTGGTGTCTGATGTGCTTTTCTTGGCTTACTCAAGTGAAACTTTTGTCATTCATTCAGCATGTTTCTAAAAAAAATTAGAAACTTTAGAAACCCAAATTGCAGTCATGTTTTGGTTTCAGTATTACACTTCCACAATTACATTTCAAAACACAACCAACCTGTTTGACGGCCAAATTGAAAAACCTAAAACAACATTGTATATTTGAAACACATGCTTTTCAAATTAAAGCACACCATTATGGTAATGGGAATATGTAGTGCTCTTGCTCTGTTACAGGAGCACAACTGGAAACATATAGCCTTGTATGATATAGATGGCTTTTCCTGTATATTCTGACACTGAACTCCACAGGGAAGCATACCTGTGTAGGTATGCACTCTAGCTGACCTTAAATGCACAGACTCTCCTCTCTGCCTCAATCTCTTTCTTTGTGTGTGTTTATGTGTGTGTGTGTGTGTGTGTGTGTGTGTGCGTGTGTGTGTATGTACAGAAAATAAAGAAGAGATCAGAAGTTGAAGAAGCCAAATGTAACACTGTACTCCATACACTATTTTTGTCCCATGATATTTTTTGCAGAGAACTAAACTTATATCTGTGCTTCTATTCTAAATGTCTAGGAACAACAAAAATAAAGGATGGGAGGAGCAATGAAACAATGCATACACCTGGGGACCCACATTTCTGTAGTATACATTTACATACTGTAATACATTTCTGTAGTATTTCATGCCAAACAAGATGTTTTTATTTTCCTGAGTTGTACTATTCATGTAATGTCCTTAAATTCATGGACATTTTTAGATCATGGAAAAACTTTATTTTAAAAAAACTGTTTAAAAAAGAAACAAGGAATGTGTTACACCCTTCGTCAATAAAAATAACATATAGTCTATGGCTCAGTAGTTCCTGATGTGGCCTTGGGAATATCTGCTGCTCTACATCATATATCTCCACAATGTCACTATCGCTCTCTGCCCAATACAAATCACACGCACTAATAGCTGCAGTGAAATGATGGCTTGAGTGATCCATGCAGATATCAATGGGCAACAATGCTCTCCAGTCTCCACGGACAAAGTACATCTCACTGGCATGTTGAGTGGAGCTTTAGCTGGGGCTGTTTTCTTGTCAGGGGGTCTTGTTTTCTCTGGCCCAGTTCAGAAGTTTGTTTTGTAAAAAAGCCAGAGAGACACATGTTACACATGTTACACATAGCCACAAGACACACACACACATACACAAAGTGTATTGAGAGTGTCCACTTCTAACAAGCTCCCAAATTTAGCAGCAGGACTATCATCAAGCTTCTCTGTGCCCTCTCTTATTTTACCCTCGTCTGTAATAACTCAGTGTGACTACATGACCGATGTTCCAGTGATTAAATCTCACATCTTTGTCTCCAGAGGCTCTAAGGTTGTGCAGTACAGATGCTGATGAACTAAGTGCTAGTTCAGAGGTGGCCAGACTATGTTGTGTTTGTATTTTGATCCCTTGATTGTAGACTAGAGCTGCTGCAACACTGGCATTATGTAATCATAAATTCTGCTTTTTTATTTGTAAGTTGTATTTGTCAGAAGGCTGAAATAGATGAATGTGTAAAGAAAATATTTCATAAAATGGGGAGAATATTTTTTTTCTGATGATGATCTGTTAATAATTTTACAGGATGGTACAATGGACAACTTGTTCAATTAGGCTTCATTTTTCTACTGTTGACAAACATGAATACAGACATGTACTGTACAAGCCGAGACTGTAATTATGGAGTACACAGAAGTAGACTAACAAAAGAGCACTGTGTGTGTGTGTGTGTGTGTGTGTTTGTGTTTCTCTCCAGTATCTAATATCTATTCATTTTTACCTGATTTAAAACAGTAGCATTAAATTATATTTATTAGTTATAACTAATGTATAATATTACTGCATTACTTACTGTACACTGTCATTCTCTCTCTCTCTCTCTCTCTCTCCCTCTATCTATCTCTATCTCTTTGTCTTTTCCATGTCCTGGTTGAATGCCAAACAAAAGCACCTTAATATGTTGGGAGAACGGGATTATAGCATTTTCATTGAGAACATGTGGAAATGATTTGCTTGTAATTCCTGGTAATTGTAGCTCTGATACAAGTGAGGTCTGGAATTCATTTTCATTACTGTCCTGAGTGATTGAGCTATTATATCACATTTGCTACACAATACAGAACAATGTAGGAATTTGTAACAGGAGGCCATTAAATGTTTGTTAAAATCGTTTCTAGAAAAGCTAATGCTTAAAGGAACACATTCAAAGCATTAGTATCCGTTTCCTACCATCTTTCTTATTGCTGCCTGAATATTTGGGGTTCATTTCTCGTTGTACTGGAGATCCATGAGCCAAGATGATGTAGGTAAAATGTCAACTAATCAGAGGCTTTAAATTATTTGAGCCCCTGACTGACTGTTTGATTGACAGGTCATGATTATCCTGTAAATTCATGCAATTATGTGAACACCTCTATAAACAGAGATGGAGTTACTGGCTATAAGAACACTTTCTCTAGTAGTGCAGATTGAAATACAGTTAGGAATATCACCAGCATAGGAATGATGCAGATTATAGATGTCTTTCATTGATGGTATTCTTATCTTATGTGGACTAGTGCTCCAGAATGGTCAGTAAGTGTAAAAGTTTATATACTACAGAGCTGCTAGTTTGGATACAAAACTCCACTTTACATGACACAAAATTGAAAATGTTGAAAAGCCCTGATAATTTTGTTCCTTTATTAATTACCCTGAAAATTTAAATGGTTGTAAGACCTAACTGGAGATATAAGGGTCTTTACAGTATAAAGATGTGGCATTACACAGCATGGGTCAAAAAAGGAACATTTGAACCATCAGCAGTAATCTGTATATGGTGGTAATAGATGCCTTTTAAGAAAAGTCTCTCTCTCTCTCTCTCTCTCTCTCTCTCTCTCTCTCTCTCTCTCTCTCTCTCTCTCTCTCTCTCTCTCTCTCTCTCTCTCTCTCTCTCTCTCTCTCTCTCTCTCTCTCTCTCTCTCTCTCTCTCTCTCTCTCTCTCCATGTCCCTGTCTATCTAACCTTTTATACTACTTATTTCTTAAAATATGCACCATTTTGATTGCCAGGCTATGATTTGCTTGGGGATCCCTCACTTCTAAAGTTGGATTACAGCAGAGGATCATTGGATACCTTTTCATCCATGTGCAACTAAAACATGGACTTAACATGTTTTACACACAAACACAATTCGCTACTAACCTTTTATATCAGTACTACTGACTTTATACCTCAGCAGGAAGATGACTTACTCTTGTTTATATTGAGCTTAATGAGGCATGAAAATTGCCCAATTCACCTCCCCATCTGAAGCCCCCAACTATGGTCAATTTGCTACAAATGCAATGGAACACTTAGCTCTGAGTATAATGAAGACAGATAATTATACAATATCAACCCCTCATTAGTATACCTTAACTGAGACATAATGAGGAATTCATTACCGATTTCCACATTCCTCTTCCTCTCATGTCTTGAAGGCAAAAAATCAGCATACATTACTTGTTCCTGTCACCATCAAAGAAGACTAGGGTCTTTTCTTTCTTTCTTTCTTTCTTTCTTTCTTTCTTTCTTTCTTTCTGTCTTTCTTTTGTGGTTACTTCTTTCCTTGCTTCACTATATTTCTGCTTCTTTCCCTCTCCTCTCACACTTTATTGCTCTCTATCTCTCCTCCTGCCACTGTAATGACAGTTTGTTTTACATGAATGTGAACAAGTAAAAACCCCACTTCAGGCATCATGCTGTGCCCTAGTTAAATCTTTAAATCAGTGGCTTCACAATGTCTACCATAAAATGTTAATTCCAGCCAAATTAAATGGAACAGCAAGAGTTGTGTACTGAAAGGTTGCCTTCCCAATCGTCATTAAAAAATTTGTAAAATTTTTACATTTAAATATTTTCACATTAAAAACTTTCACATTTCATTCTTTGATACGTTAGGTTATGAATGATAGGCCAAAGACCTCCCTTAATTGCGTTTTTTTTTTTCTCATTGGGTCTCAATTTATTTCTCAAAAGCCAAAGTACACACTCTGCTTTTTTATGATTGATGATGCTGCAAAGGAGCTTCAGCTCCAGTAAGGCATGAGGTACTTTGATTAACGATGCTGCATGGGATCTCTCAAGAGCCCCCGAGAATAATATAGTTGTGTGGAAACAGCTGCTATGGTGAGAGGTAGAGAGCTCCGGCAGGAGGCGATCATGCCGAGGTCTGTGTACCTGTCCAAAAGCACCCACAAGGAGAAAAACAGCAGCACTGGCAGCACTGAGAAGATAGGATTTGGTACAAAAACTAGGATTTGGAGATGTTTCAACAATAAAGAAAAGTGCACAGAAAAATTCTAGGAGAAATTCTAGGAAACTGTAATCTGCAAATCCCAAAAATATACCTGGAGTGTATAGTGCATTCATGAGGGCACTGCAGGGTCTGTTTTTGTGCCAGCCTTCAGTGTGACACCAATTAATATTATGTAGTGTCCAGCTCATATAGCAGACACAGTGAAAAAATTCAGTGTCTCGTATTTTGACCGAGTACATTTATTAAGCTGCAACCCTGGGAAGGCAGATTTTTTTGTTGATTCTCGATCTTCTAGTTGGTTGCTCTTAGGGTACCCAGGATTTGTTCAGATCTTAGAAGAAAGGCATTTGATTTTTTTTTTCATGCTGGTCATGGAATAAACTTCAGAGCGCATTACAGCTTAATCTTTGATAAAACTCTGATAAACTCTCTGTAACTGAAAAGAGTAATTGCTATTCATCAGCTGGATTTTGTGTTATGTATATGTAGTCCTTGTTTGTGTAAATCTTTTTTGTTGTTGTTGTTGTCATTTTATGAGCTTTCTTTTGGTTGATGTTGTGCATCATGACAGGTCGCTCAGTAAAAAGAGATTTGGTCTCTAAGGTTTTCTTGGTTAAATTTTAAATTATTATTATTAATATTAATATTAATATTAATATTGTTCTCCACAAACAAAACTATTAATATACACAGGTATTATTATTATAAAACGTCTATTATCTGTTTATGTGCCATGTTTTTTTTACAGTAGATAAGTCACTGCTTTTAATGTAAGACAATCTGTTATGAATAAAAATCATATCAAACTCATAAAATATATTTTATTAAATTATTACAATTATTATTTGACAGTGTTCAATTATCATTGTATTTTGTGATGTGGACTAAAGAATGTAGAAACAGTTCAATCTTGGAATTACATGAACAGGCACAGGTCAAGTGATCTGAAAAACCCTGGTATTGCAGGTAAAAACAGGGTTAAACCAGATACACAAAAATAAACACAAAGGCTTGGTATCAGAACACAAGAGAAGCTGAGTGTATACTTCACAACATGAGAATGAGCGTCTTGTGAAACGTGAATGTGAGTATGAGTGTGTGTGATTAGAAACAGGTGAGTCTCATCAAAATCTGGTAACTGAGAGCAAGGCAAAGTGTGTGTCTGTGTTCTGGGAGTCAAGTTTAGCCATGTTTGGAAGACGTAATTTATGATTGGAGTGGGAGGTCTAGGAGTTAAACAGCTGGTAACTGTTCACACCATGCTGGATTTTCTTTAACAGAGATATCAACATTATACCACATCAGTGAATTGAATTCTTTGGCAAACCACCACTTTTCTGGGCAGCTACTGATGCCACACACAACATTTGCAAAAACATGTTTTCCTATACATAATGACCTGCAGGAACAGGAACAGAAAAATCTCCCTCCTCCATAGAAACACTTCATTTCTTACACAGGAACTAGGACACCCTGAGAAAAATGCAAATGGAGGAGAAGGTGATAGATTTTGATAATGAGACCTTTACCATGAAGTGTTGTTACACTTAGATCAATTATAATTTCAGTAATGAATTACTCTGTGACTCCGTGTAAATATGCAGATATTTTCATGCCCTATAGAATCTCTTTCTTTCTCTTGTCTTCTTTCTCCATTCTTTATCACTTCTTGTGTTTGCTTTGTTTATACTTGCTAGGTGAACACTAAACAAGTGGGTGAACAAAAGTGAACATTGCTCCTTAATCAAATTCTAATTAAAATGAAATGTATTCAAATTAATTTACACTTTTTTCATCATGTGCATTGTGCTGTACTGAAAGCGATGAGGAGCAAGAAATACACACTGAATGCATGCTTGCATCACATACATTACAAACAAGCACTAAACTGGAACTAGAGCCTTCATTTCACTTCACCTTGTTCTGAAACCATTACATAGTATATAATTTTGCAGTTTTAAGAATACAATTATCTGCTATTATTAAAGTACTTTAAGTGCATGGATGATGCACTTCTTTATCTCAAAAAATGAAGTGTGGAATGTTAGACGTTCATGTACTCAACTCATTAAGCTGATACTACTCTGTAAAATACATACACCCTGTGGTAGAGTACATAGTGCATAGTTTACTACATCATGTGGGATGCTGCTTTAGATATAGGTCTGGGCCCCACAGATAGTTTAAATGTGGGGAGAGAAAGTTGGTGTACCGACCAAAAGAGAAAGTGAAAAAGGAGAGATGGTACACATACCAAGTGATAGTTCTGATCTAAGAGTGGCGAGAGAGAGAGAAAGAGAGAGAGAGAGAGAGAGAGAGAGAGAGAGAGAGAGAGAGAGATTCATAGACAAAGGGAGGAAATGAGAGAGGGGGAGACTCCCTATTTTGTGATGATGATGTGCCCTGCTGCCTCAGCTGTCTGCACCCACTCTCTAAATGTTTTTTTATGACAGATAAACACAGCGATCTAAAAGGCCATTTAAAGCTGTCAGGTTTTGACAGCCATTACCCTTCCATTTATATGTCTCCATGCATGCAATGTTTGTGAGACTCAATATAAGTACACTTCTCTCTCTCTCTCTCTCTCTCTCTCTCTCTCTCTCTCTCTCTCTCTATAAATGTGTTTCAGATTGTCTTGCCCCATTCCCAGCCACCTTCACTGTTCTCCACCTATCGAAAGAACAGGACCCAGTGTGTAACAGTTTGTTTAATTGCTAGTCATGAACTCAACAGCTCTGCACATTCAGCACAGACAGAATCCTGCGTGAAAAGTAACACACGTTGCTCCAAAACATTAAACAACAACATTTAATGCCAACAGCATATTTTGTTGCTTTTATTCTGGTGAATTGTTTCTTTCTTGCTTTCTTCTCTAAGCTCTTCATTACTATTTTCTTTTGGCCAGATATTTATATCTGTCAAGTCGATCATGATAAAATTTGTGTTCATTAGTAAATAGGAAGTACAGTTTTTAATAGATCTTGAATGATAAACATAACTATTTAGGACTGAACATGCTATATATTATAGCTATTGCTAACAAAGCAATGTCTTTTACTGACATAGGTGCATGTAAACCTTAATCTTCCAATTTATTATTCAGTGTTTTACATCTTTAACTCATATCAATTATATTAAACTACTATTACTGCTACTGTAACTTTACATAAAAACCGTTGCAGGATTTTTTTCTATTTTACTCCTTTACTCAATGCATTTAGTCAGTTTCACACAGATTCACGATAGCTGCAAGTACCTATACTGACTACAAACTAAAACAACAAAAATACAGGCTCTGAAGTCTGTGGAAGACAACATAAATAAAACACATCAACTGAAGCTAAGAGGTCCTCAGAAACCAGAGCATAAATAGTGATGCAAATCAAAGTGAAATGAGAAACACAAGTGATTATTGAGACTCATGACAAGGAAACCTGCAGGGGCTGATGGGAAATGTAGTTCAAGCAGCAATACAGCATTAGCATGATGCCATTGTTTTCATTTTTCATTTACAGCATTTGGCAGACGCCCTTATCCAGAGCAACGTACATAAGTGCTTAAATCTCTAACATTGAATACATTAATGCTGGCTCACTAAGTTACATACTTAAGATACCATGAGTTTAA
Organism: Tachysurus vachellii; assembly: GCF_030014155.1. Taxonomy (NCBI): domain Eukaryota; kingdom Metazoa; phylum Chordata; class Actinopteri; order Siluriformes; family Bagridae; genus Tachysurus; species Tachysurus vachellii. Next base: position 14,393,275 of record NC_083472.1, read on the forward strand.
AACATTTGTTCAAAATTTCAATGAAAAAGTGTCAAAGGTGTTTTTTTTTTTAATGCAAAAGATAAGGAAAGAAGTGCTAGTTGAAGTGTTTCCTGAATACGTAGCTCTTCAACCACCGCTTGAAAATAGCCAGTGACTCAGCTGTCCGGACCTCTAGGGGAAGTTCATTCCACCACCTTGGTGCCAGTGCAGAGAAGAGTCTTGTAGTATACTTGCCTCTTACCCTGAGAGATGGTGGATCCAGTCGAGCAGTGCTGGTAGATCGGAGGGTGCGAGGTGCAGTGCGAGGAGTGATGAGGGCTTTGAGGTAAGAGGGAGGTGGTCCATTTTTGGCTTTGTAGGCCAGCATCAGTGTTTTGAATCTGATGCGTGCAGCTACCGGAAGCCAGTGGAGGGATCGCAGCAGCGGGGTGGTATGCGAGAACTTTGGCAGGTTGAAAACAAGCCGGGCAGCTGCATTTTGGATAATTTGCAGAGGACAGATTGTGTTTATAGGTAGACCTGCCAGCAGTGCATTGCAGTAATCCAGTCTAGAAATTTTTCCACTCAGTTGCTGTTTTCTTTTGTTCCGTGTATGATTGCATAACTAACCAATACAAGTGAACTTGACCCATTGTTGGTGTTAATATTGTGCCTTATCCTCTGATTTTCTGTCCACATCCCTCATGGTTCAGCCTCAAATTAATCTTTGACCTCATTATTTGAATCCATTATTATATGTTTCTCTGATCATGGATTTTGGATGACAGACATTAACAATCAAAACATTTTCACATTTGTGATGCCACCACTACCAAGCTGGACTCACAGCTGCCTCTGTGCTGGTCACTTCAGTTTACTAAAGGATGCCATGGTTTCACTGGTGATGCCAGACTAATACAATATACAGCTGAAGCTTGCAACAGAATGCATAGGAAACTATTATGTCTTTACTATAAACCTATAATTCTAGCTGTGAATATGCTTGTGAATAAAATGCATCCATGCACTGCAATCATGCGTATTAACATATTAAGTTTAACACTACATTCACCATCTGACGTTTAGCTTTGTAGTTTTGTAGCTTTGTAGCAGTTTAGCTAACTGCTTGTAGAAAGGTGAGCAGAAAGAACCTGGAGATTGATCAGTGAATGAATGAATGAATGATATGATTGAGCACAATTCATTCGTTCTAAATCTCAAACTAGTACAATAAAAGTATGATAAATAACATTACATGATCTCAGTTTTCTCAGTATTTCACTGTCACATTATGTTCTGTCCAATTTAAAAATAAATAAATAAATAAATAAATAATAATAATAATAATAATAACAATAATACTTATTATTGTTATTATTATTATTATTATTATATTATTATTATTATTATTATAACCTTGTATTTTTATGACACTTTCAGTCATTTCAGTCATTTTTCATTCCTGTCTAAAATAAAATTCATTAAAGTTTATTATAGACATTTTATTAAATGTTAAAGTGACTGATTTGATGATCGACATAAATATAGCGTTTCAGCGTCAGTTCAGGCAGGACACATAGTCAAGCTCGGCTATCAGCTGATGTCAATTTTCTAACCCTGCCCATCAGCTGATCTGATTCCTAAGCGCGCTATTGGTCCCTTCAAACAGGGCGCCCTATTTAAATGCTTTGTTCAGTCTGTCTGCTTGGCTGTTTCCTCTGCATTGCTGCAACCCACCTCCTCCCCTAGCTCCTCCTTGAAACTTTGTGTTTAACTTAATCAGTGTCATTCTGTTGTCACTGATGCAGGCTCTGTTCTAAAGGGGGGATTTTGTCTTGCTGCTTTCCCAGTTAAATGGGAGATTGTCCCCCCACAAAGCTGCTGCTGTTCCCTGACTAGCTTTCATGGAGCTCATGAAAAGGATGGGGAATTCAGAACAGAGCCATACCGCCATATGTAAATTTATAAGCTTGCAAATAAAAACTTTAAATATACGTCAAAGAATTGTCTTTTTTTATTCACATAAACAGCTAGTTTTATTAGTTTGGGTTGTCAGAATAGGGCTTGTTAACCTGTTTGATTTCATCTGTCTTCTCTTCTGGTTAAATCATTTATTATTTTACAAATTAATATTATAATCATCAAAGACAGATTTTGTGTTCTAATTACTAATGGTACTGTCAGTCATATTCAGACAAGCCACAATTAGTGAAGTTTTCTGCAATAAAAATGGACACACTTCTCACTTTCATCTTAAATCTCTTACTTATGTACTATTCAATTCTTCATTGAGTTCTTATAATTGTGGCTTTTTCTATAACAGTATAACACTTGAATGAATTTTAAACACCTCACACATAGCCTTCAAATCTACAAAAGGTCTGTGTTGTGTACCAGTCTTCTGGATTTTATTAGTAAATTTTTATTTGAAGTGTGACTCAATATATATGTGCAACTAAGAACATAATAATAATAATAATAATAATAATAATAATAATAATAATAATAATAATAATAAGATTGAGTCTTGGGCTCATTTGCCCGAAACGTTTGTACAGTGTACAATTAGATGTTTATTTGAATCTTTTCTTATTATTTGAATGATGATTAATGATCATTAGTATCAACTGCCTCTTACTTTTATGCCCTTTGTATTACAATAATACATCAGCCCTGGAAAATGCGATCTGCTATTATTTTTTACAAAAGCTGCACAGTGCAAACTCTGTATATGTCCCAGATATATACACAAGAAAATAGAAATATATTTACTACAATTGATTTTAAAAAGAATGATTTAATTCATTTGATTTCCACAAAACATAATTACATTTTATCACTCTTCACCAGATTATTAGCTTCACTGATTATCACAAAATGCTGAATGTAGCATCTCACTGCACTGTGGCCCTGTCTCCCAATTCCAGGGTCCATGGTTCAGGGATTTTGTCTGAATTTTCCAGTAGATTGAGTGGCTACTCTAAGCTGCCTTTAGGCGTGAATGTGTATGTGGCTGGTTCCTGCCATGGACCGCCTCATGCCCAGTGTTTGCAGGAATAAATGCTACTTGTTCCATGATCTCAAGTTTTTTCAAAACTGAAATCGTAATCATCTTTTAAGGCTGCAATGATCAGCGACATCCAGTCCTCCCACTGAACAACTAATGCCAAAGAACTTCAGTATCTACCTGGATCCATAAGTACATGGAGTTCAGCTCTCTATGGCATTGCTGGTGCTGAGCTTTCACGGGTCACTACAGTTAACCTCTGTTTAGTGTGTATTTCCTGGTACCCAGCTACCCCAGGGGAAAACACCATATAGACATGACACCTGTCTGTAACTCCTCTGCCATGAACCGACCCCTCAGCCAATGAGAGTGTAGACGGCAGCTTGTTTACAAACGAGAGGAGAGTCGAAATAGGAGAAGAGTCGAGATGAGGAGAGGGAATCTTGTCAGATCATTAAGACAGCTCATGACCCCAAACAGAGTCTCTGTTTCCACTAATCATCATGGTAGCTGCAAAGAAAGAAAGAAAGAAAGAAAGAAAGAAAGAAAGAAAGAAAGAAAGAAAGAAAGAAAGCACAACACAGTATTAGAAGACACGCTTATACAGAGCTTTTCCTGACTTTGTGTGCAATTCATCTCAGCACTTATTCACTTACTAAAAACATGAGTGTTAAAAAAAAAAGCTCTGCACAATGAAGTATAATGAAGCATGTCCCCTTGTATGGCATTACATGTATCATGGAATTCAGATTTCCTCCCCTCCTGCCAGTGCTGCTTTCTCTGTAGGTCTATTAAATGTAGTTTCTCTCCATTTTAAATGCAAAGTAGTAACCCAGATGCAGAGAAACAGTGCTGCAGGAACGGGAGAAACAGGCACTGGTCCAAACTGTAAGGAGGCCATAAATTGACTGCTTAAAAGCTTTGTTTTCACAGGAAGCACTTGCCTAAGATGTTGTAAAATGTGCTCCTGGCCCTGTCACCACATTAGAGCACAGACCTTAACCTTGACAATCCGGTACAATATCTTCCCCACTAGCTCAAATGACACGTGTGCCCACACAGTTTCAGAGCTCTGCCAAGAGAAACAGAGGCGAATATCACACAACCAAATCCTGAACAACTACCATATGAAATAACTAAAGAGTCATCTCCCTGTTCTGTTTGAGAGGATTTCAAATAAATATTGTTATAATCGTGGCCTTCTCACATTATTGTACATTATTGGGGAGGGAGTTTTTTTTCTTCACAGCATCAGAAAGACAGCTGGATCTAGGCACTGCATGGTGATCTCATCGGCCAGATCTGAAGTGGAGGGGCTTTTGGGTAATGTCTTTGTCAGGATAGCTCATTCACCACTTGCTCATAGTTTGTCAGTAGCAGGAGGACACATGTGGCTGCACTATTCCAAACAAAGTTAAAAAGAGCTGTTCAAGGTGACAGGCAGTAACGATGGCTGGGTGGGTGAAAGATGGTGGCTGGAGAGTGTAATTGTGTAGTGTACCATGCTTAACCACCGCATGGAGTGACAGGCGAACAGCAGATCTGTGGGTCCAAATGCAATCCTGAACCAAAGGGCATCTGCAGGCAGCCTGAGAACATATAAATGCTGAACAAATATGTTTTAATTAGCCTGAGCTGTTAGGCCTGGTCACATCAATGCCTGGGTTTAGAACTTTAATTGGTTGTTACTTAAAAAAGACATTCGTTTGACTCCTTACTGTGACTACATACAACATTAGTTGTATGACTGTGCTGTTAAAATGAATTTGTAAATAACTGTATGTTAGTTAGTACAACTCCAGTGACTGTATAACAGTGATTGTAAGCAAGATGTGCCAGTACTGGAGGTAATTAAATACAAAATAAATCATATTACATAAAAATGTACGCTGAACTAAGAAGGCAAAGAATCAGCAGCCGATTGGCTACACATATTAGATGATCTCAGGTCTTCAACCTGGCAAATAGAGTTCAGTGTTTATCTTCAGTATTCAGCCAAAGCCATTTTACACATTGTTGCCATACATTCAAATGCAGGTGGGCTTTAGGGATAGGCTTGTGAAAGCATATCAAATGAATTACTAACCATTAATACATTATGAGTGTTCCTCTGACGTGCTGCACCATGTCAGGGCCAGTAAGTTAATGGCCATAAATTATTTCCATGACCATCTCTCTGTGGATAAGCAAGTGCTGCTCTGTGTCGACTGGGAGCGATTTTGTAACCCACACAGTTGTATAGCAGTAATGGAACACGCCTCAGCTGAAATCTGTGGCTCCACATTAACCTTTAAAGCATGGGCCTGGAGCTTGAGAGTGGGGGGCTACCATGCACTCCTTCTTGCAGGAGGGGCCGTGCTGAAAGACTGCACAAGCCAGCTGCCCCTCAGTTATTTTTAAAGAAGCATTTGTCCCTTCTACTCCCCCGGTGACTGGCTCAGCTAACTACAGTATCCGTCCCAAAATGCCAGACACTGCCGAACACACCTTTTGGCTCTTTACACTGAGCTTGGAAAGAACAGGCAGCTGGATAACTGTTGCATGGAATTGCGTGAGAGGCCCAAAATCTTTCAGACTTTTTTTAGGCCTTTGGATGGTGTGTGAACATAAATTCCTATGTCTATCTGTTTTATTATACACCATCAGATACACCATGGATCAAACATATATCCTTAGATCCCTCAAATGTTGCATCTTTGCTGTAAAATAAAGAAAATAAATAAATCAAATAAATCCACTCAGCATGTGTTTATTCTCCTAATCCAGCAAGATGTAGAACAGGAAATACTTTCAACATCAGGAAGTATGTGAGCCTGTGTGCATCCATTCCTCATGCACATTTAACTCTAAGCTTATAAAACCAGTAGTCACATTTGCCAACATTGAATTGTTCCACTTTTACATCACCTCTGCACCTTTGTTTTTTTTTTTTTTGTTTGTTTTTTAAGATGAAGACCTAGTGTACCGTGTCCATAAGTGAAGACTTCGGTTGTACAGATCATCATCATGTGAGTTCTGTCTTTCTACATAGCCCAGCTCAACACCCAGAGTAAACATGAGTTACAGCTCAAATATCAGCTCTGGATCTGCAAACAATGAAGCCTATAACCTCATTAAAAAATTATTTATTTTCATCGCTGTGGCAGGCGAACTGGCACTTAAAATCTGTCAGCGTTGTGAAATGTCAAACGATTGTGCCATGGCATGATTGTGCCATTTTTCAACAAAAATATGGCCTATTGTGCATAAATAAATACCAGAGCCTAGTATGGAATTATAAAAATGTCACCACAAACCAACAAGTGCAGCTGATGCATATTAAGTCGCTGCAGCGCGAGAAAAATGAAAAGAAAAATGTGACGCTTAAGAGTCATTAAAATTGTATGATGTTGTTCTGCACACAAGTCAAATATGAATATGACTTCTTCCCTTCACAGTGGAAAGGAGGAATAAACAATGCAAACTGCTACACGGCCTGCTCCATAAATGTATCTAGAATAATGTTTACATCCAAACTGATCCATCATCAGCCAGAGCTGTGTATGGGCCCTGGGTCCCATGCAACTCTGCTCAAATAACCTAGAGAACTGGGGAGAGAGAGAGAGAGAGAGAGAGAGAGAGAGAGAGAGAGAGAGAGAGAGAGAGAGAGAGAAATATTCTGTTCGGCCATTTCCTGAATTCTCATGATTTGCTTTCTTTGCTCTTTACAGTGTCAGTCAAACTACAGATACATGTCTCCACTGCAATAATATTTGATTTATTATCACATTTTTTACAATCATTTCAAACCATCTCATATTAGGCGGAATTGTTTCTAAAGGCATCTTAGAAAGCTGTATATGATTTTTTTTTAAAAATCCACATGCAACTCTGTTTTTATTTAACATTTCATGTGATTTTTGTGTATGTGTGCTTGTGTGTATATGTGCATACAGTATATTGTATGTGTATGAAATGATTGTTCAATTCTTTATATTTCTAGCTTTTGCAGATTAGACAGGGTTTTATTCTGTGAGTGAGAATAAATGTCCGTGTGTTAGTCAAGCATGTTTCTAATTTAATACATTTTTACTTGTTTTGTCATTATTATAATATTAATATTATAAATGATTATAATAATAAACTATTTACTTATGTAAATAGATTAGTGTATGTATCATGATAATATTACTGTCATTTGTATTTCTTTGTGGAAAAAAAAGTAAAAAATTGTTATTTTCACAGCTGTTGCTATACACGTGATGCAAATAAATGCAAAACTTCTGTTTAACTGATTTTAATAAATGCATATAGCAAAAAGCTGGTGATGAGCCCCTTTAATTAAATTCTGCAGCCCAAATATGTGAAGTGCTTCAGCAGCAATCTGAATTACATCAGTGGAGTCAGTTACAAAGTAAGTGTGTGTGTGTGTGTGTGTGTGTGTGCGTGTGCGTGTGCGCGCGCGCGTGTGTGTGTGTGTGTGTGTGTGTGTGTGTGTGTGATAAGTAGCTCTATGCTGCCCTCTTTTGGCTTTATGTGCTTGGGGAATAAGAGAAAGGTTCCAAGCTTGTTTAATATACACAGAGAAACAAATAGAAACAAATGAACAAAGGAACAAATATCCAAAGAGTTTTTCCAAAAAAAAAAAAAGATTCAAAAATTCAACTCTCCTAATTTCTTGCAGGGTGCACGGTGGCTTAGAGGTTAGCATGTTCGCCTCACACCTCCAAGGTTGGGGGTTCAATTCCCGCCTCTGCCTTGTGTGTGTGGAGTTTGCATGTTCTCCCCGTGCCTTGGGGGTTTCCTCCGGGTTCTCCGGTTTCCTCCCCCGGTCCAAAGACATGCATGGTAGGTTGATTGGCATCTCTGGAAAATTGTCCATAGTGTGTGATTGCGTGAGTGAATGAGAATGTATGTGTACCCTGCGATGGGTTGGCACTCCGTCCAGGGTGTATCCTGCCTTGATGCCCAATGACGCCTGAGATAGGCACAGGCTCCCCGTGACCCGAGGTAGTTCGGATAAGCGGTAGAAGATGAATGAGTGAGTGAGTAATTTCTTGCATAATACAGAAATGTCTGCTGTGTCTGGACCGAACTGTTTGGACAAAGTTGTGTTCAGACTGAGTTTGGACTCTAGAGTGTGTGGACTGTGTGTGAACTGAGCTGTGTGTGGACTGAGCTGTGTTTGGACTGAGCTGTGTGTGGAATGAGCTGTGTTTGGACTGAGCTGTGTTTGGACTTTGCCTGGACTGTTTGTGGACTAAGCTGTGTTTGGACTGTGTTAGGACTCAGCTGTGTGTGGACTGAGCAATGAGAAGGATTAGATTGAAAGCTTCAATATTGGCAAAGTGGATAATGTATTAACATTTATTTGTCTGTATATCCATTCAGTGCACTGGTGTGATGAATCCATTCACTCCCTGTTGTCCCGGCCATCTTGGCTGTCTCATTTGAGTGCCTGTGTCCCCGTGTAGAGAAGGATAATCTGGCCTTCTCCCCACCACAGTGGGAAATCTTGTGCACTTAGGGACTGAAGCCCATTCCAGTAACCCTTCTTTGAACTCTCACATCAAGCCTGTTGTGAAAAACATCTGCCACCAGGAGTGACCCTCTCTAGGAGGCCTCAAGTGTGAAAGAAAGCACAAAAGAGGAGAAAGAGAGAAACGTTGATCCTGTTTTGCACTTGTTATTAGTGGTGGTTATTAGTGGTACTTAGCAGGCTTCTCTGCTTCTCACTAATAAAGGCAGACAAAAGCAGATTTAGCATGGCTGCTACTGAGACGAGAGAAGAAAAAGTAGTTTTCTCAGGCTAGATCTTACTAAGCATCCCACCAACAGAGGAGTTCACGAGTAGCATTCAGAATGCGATGAGACTAGGAATCCTGAGGTTCTGCAAGCATTCAGACAGCCATGAGAAGAACAATTGGGAGCGTCCTGTGAGCATATGTGTGCAAAGGGTGAATTATGTAAATGGGAAGAGGAGCAGCTTGTGTGGTTGTATTCAACTTGCTTATTGAAAAAGTAAGACGTATGTGTATGAGGTATGTCACCACCTCCTTCTTCCAAAAGAAAATCTCAGAAAAGTGTGTGACATCAATATCCATCAAGTAATAAAGCATAATGTAGGCGGAGGGTTTTTGTTGATGTTGATGTTCATTCTGTGTAAACAACTAAAGAACCCTAAGTGATAGTGTGTGTTCGTGTGTTTGTGTGTGTGTGTGTGTGTGTGTGTGTGTGTGTGTGTGTGTGTGTGAATTTTGTTTGTTGTTTGTGAAGTTCAGTAAGCTTTTTTTTTTTTCACAGATATCAGTTTCTACCTCCAAATCTCAAGAGTCTCACCTTTGCAACTATTTTTTATTTTGTTTCTCTGTATTCTAAAAAGATTATTTTTGTTTGTTTTCGTAAGCCTGTGGGGTTTTCTAAAATAATTAAAACAGAGGCGTAATACAGTCACATCATTAAATATTCACATTCGGCGGTCAGCCATGCATGGTTGTCTCTCTGAGGTCTTTTCACATGCTAAGTGTTAATAAAATCCCAGAAGAAATCCGACTTGATTGAAATCTCCCATGGACCGAAATGGTTTAGGCCTGTCGAGGCAGAGTGCACTCACCGTAATTGTTCCTGATGCGCTCATACTAATTACCAGCACCCCAAGTAGTCTCCCAAGATTACAGCAAGCTGTCACAAACAATGCCGCAGTCACACGGTATCGCACCGAGGGACAGAGGTCTGTCACTTTTTATTGTTGCTCCACTTGCCATGACAGTGACGACCCACTGAATGCGAGGTTAATTTCGCTTGTGCTAAAACCTCCCCAGATGTACAATGCTCTGCTGAGGTTTCTCCACATTTTTAAAGAAATCTAATTGAAATCTTTTTTTTTTTTCTGTCTGACACTTCCTTCTTGATGTTACCAGGATGGATAAATACGATTTGACATGTTTCTGAGGAGAGAAAATTCTTTAATCTGACTAGTGAACTACAGAGAATGTCTCTGGTAGCCTTGTATATTGCATGAATTGGCAAAGCAGGCTGATTGATGTCAGGAAGAGAACACTTTAGTACAGTGCAGATATATATACTTGTATTACTAGAATCCGTCATACTGGCCTACATGATCACATCAGTGGTCTAAAAATATATGTGTATGTTCTTGTACCTTTTTCTTTGATGATAAAAGGAATAGCGCTGTCTTGCTGTCAATAGAGAGCCGAGTAGAGATGAAGATAAAGAGAGTAAAGACAGAAGCAGTGCTTTGTTCCATAAGACACTTCCAGTGACACAGACTGAAAATAAGTCTGCTTGTATAGACCTTTTAAAAGTCACACACGTACTAAACACAGTGCCATGAAGAAGTTAATAACATATGAATCAACATCTGACTTTATTCATGAATTTATAGCATTTTCATTTGTGTTCAAAAAATTATCTTTATTTGAATCATATTTTGAAAATCATATTTTGAATCTAGTTTACAATGTTCCATTCTTTGTACAGGAAATCAATTATAGTGATACATCAATTATACGGAAGAGTGCAGATGGTGCAGTGTGTGTAGTTTTATATGTAGTGTTAGACCATCTGCATGTGCCTATACTTTTATCACTTTTACTGTAGATTAAATTTCCAGTACTCACACTAATTAAGCTGACAATAACATCACCATCTGGGTCACCATTACCTAGTATTGCCTAATTAAAACATTTTAATTGCATGAACACAGTACAGGTATGCCCAACCTTGACACAGAGCTTCAAATCACTTAGTCTGAAGTAGCACCATGTGTCCAATTTCCAAAAGTTTCCTTAGATGCAAAAAAGACACAAAGTGCTGTGATTAAAACAAGCATTTAACATATCACATATCCCCAGTGAGTACGTTGCTCTTCAGATCTGACTTTGGCTTGACCTCTGACCTCTGCCTTGATTGCGACTAGAAACCCAATCAGAGTAGTGAGACAAAAGCGGCTCCATTGCTGCGCTTCCCTTTGCACAAACTCTGCAATAAGCCGTTAATTCTTCTTTTGTGCAGGGAAATGGAAAAGATCCCCAGTGTGAGAGCAGCAGCATGAAAACTAATGCATTCTATTCAGGGTATGTTTTCCTTTGCAGGATGCATGCAAAACTTTTCTTTCTGAGACTCCAAATGCCATTGCAACTCAAGAAATCCAAACAACAGCCTTCAGTAATGTTAAGTGGACTAAATGTTACAGGACTAAAACTCTCCATCACTGTATTGCTCACACTACAACAAGACAATATAAATTCTCCTAATGTTTATTATAGAAATAAAATGAAGCCTGACACATTATTTGGTAGGTGCTGTTACAGTTGTTTTATGATTGTACTGTGGTATTTGTTGTATGTAGTGAGCTACAACAAAGAATTCAGATCACTGTTTTTAATCCTCCTCATTTCATCCAGAATCCCACAGTTCCCAAAGGATTTTTTCCTTTGACATTATTTACTGTCCATTATCACCCAAATGAGGATGAGGTTCCCTTCTGAGTCTGATTCCTCTCAAGGTTTCTTCTTCATATCATCTCAGTGAGTTTTTTCTTGCCACAATCACCTCCAGCTTGCACATTAGGGATAGATGTTTGACATATACAGTAACTTAATTTAAAACTTTAAACTTATTATTCTCTTTCTCTTTTAGCTTTTTATTCTGTTTCTATATTTCTCTGAAACTGCTTTGAGACCATGTGAATTGTTAAAAGCGCTATACAAATTAATTGAATTGAATGAATTAAATTGAAATGAATGGAATTGAATTGAATGAACTAGTGGAAAGGGGGGTTATACAGCACTGATAGGAAAAGAAAATATAACGATAAATGAAAAGAGAAAAGCATACTGTGACAATTAATAATTAAGGATGAGGATAGCTACCAAATCTGAAGGGAACCTTACCAAATCAAATTTCACTGAGAAAATGTGTGGAATTATTTAAAAGCTGAAGAGGAATTAGTTCTGAATTTATTTAGTGTACATTGGCTCGTTCCATAATGGAGTGTGATGAGGGGAAAGCTATAGTCAAGGATTTCATCTGATATCCACCAAGCTGTTAAGCTGGTATTTATATTGTTGAATTTTTTATAGCAATTCTCTGTCTTTATAGTTTTGTCTACAAAGGAGATGCTCCTAATGTCCACTTCTTGAATTGAACTGTCTATTGATGTCTATTGCTAACTGCTTTGATTTACCTTAATGTTAAACATGTCACAGTAGCTGTAATAAGATACAATAATAGAAATTGGGGACACCAAGACATCCACGCTGTTTAGCTTTGCCCTGATTGTTGTTCTGGTTGTTCACCCTGTCGTCCTGGAGGTTATCATTAACAGATGCTCATTGTTATTCTTAAAACATCTTGTAGATATGATCACACCATTAGATTTATCAGCAATACTTTCAAACACACCAGTTTGGTGTCTTCAGCCTAGGAAAGTCATGTACTTAATTGCTCATATTTAATGAGCAATCGTAAAAGGCATGCTAGAAGAAAAAGCATGTGTAGTTTGCTCTCATCTCAGAGGCAGCTTTGCAATACACATTATCCTTTGCATATTTAGAGAGCATGAGATTAATGCTTCGTTTACACTGAAATAGAGATTGTATTGCTGCAAGTTGCTGTACTAGGAAGTCACTAGTAGCCATTCCTATTACTGGTTGTCATGGTAATAATGTTTATTAGTGGGTGACACAGCTACCACATACAATCATTATTCTTGCCGTTAAAATAAGCATTCGGAAGGGAAAGCATTTGTATAATAAATTAGCAGTGTAAATATGCATAATATCTTACAAGATGAAGGAAAAGCAGTGTGTTCTCTTTGTCACAGATCACATACTCTCTATAGATGGCAAAATGCCTAGGCCCCATGCCAAAGTCAGCACAGTAATAGGACTGATAGTCCTGTTTAAGGTGCTCAAAATGTTCCAGTGTTTTTAACACTCCCCAGCAACAGGTGCTAAGGGTAAAATGCAGGTGTGCTGCCACTGTCTCATGGGACAAACTTTACTAGAAGACCACAGTGGAAGTGTGCATTTGAATGGGTAGATCAAGGACAGCACAGAAAGATCCTTTCTCCCACCATGTTAACACTCACCTGTGACTTTAGGTACAAATTGTAGTCAGCTTAGGTAACCTGCAGATGATTCTGCTATTGTTGTTGCCTAGAAGGATAAGAGGTGGAGTATAGAATCTTGTTTGTCTACTTTGTTGACGGATACGAAGAGAACAATCTGCAGTTTAATGTGGCAAAGTCCAAGGGGCTTGTCTAATGGTGAGCTTCACGAAGAGGACTACTCCTAATCTTGTCTGCATTTTAATGGGATGTTGTTTCGGAGTGCAAGCACTTGAGTGTATATCTGGACATACTAGAATGAACCACGAAGGACATATACAGCAAGAGTAACAACCAGCACTACTTTTGGAGTGGGAATGTTATACAATACATTATAAACGTCTTTTACTAAATTTCATTCTATTTAATTCTGATATCCAGGACCATTAATTGATTGCCTTGAGTGGTGTAATCCAATATTAAATTGGTTGGGTACTCCTGCAGCTAAACACACCCCAACCCATGAGTTTCAGGTAAATCAATGAAAGAAGTTGAAAAACTTGTAAATCTGGGCCTGTTCACTTGCAATAGTCTACAGTATCATTAAATTCTTTTAAATCTCTGGAAACTAGTCTATAACACATATGGTCATTTGAATTGGTGTTTTCCAAATATTGTGAAAACAAGTACATTACTCTTCTCTCTCAGCGGAAGCTGTGAACGTTTGGATTGCTTTGAGTAACATGGCCTTTGACTTCTATTTCATAGTTAAACAGTTTACTGAGTCTTGCTGTAAAACATGCAAGTCTAGTTATTGTTACTAAAGCCTTCCTGTATGTGGATAGAAAACAACCTGCTGAGTTCAGTTTCAGAAGAGGTCACCTAGAATTTTGGTAGTTGCAGACATGCAAGTTTTCTCCATCAAAGATTACTTAGTCTAAGGCTGTGGACATGACAGTTCACGTTCCCAAACTCCAAAAGCCAGTGTGAATCACTGAATACCCAGCATTCAGTAGAGTTGAAAATTGTGTATTCCTTCAGTTTCTGAACACTTGTCCCAAAGGGTGACTGAAACAATTCTACCCTCAGAACTACCTTTTGTTACGATGCAGGACAAAGGCGAGTGAGGATCCAAGTGCAGATTTTAGAGTTTTAATCGTCCAACACACAAATGCAGCTGAACAGACAGAAACAAGGCAACAAACAGGGCTAACAGGAACCGGCACACCAACATGCAATAACAACCAACACCAGGAAAGTGAACAAACAGAGTATATATAGCTGACAGGAACCAATGACAAAGCAGAGACAATCAGAGACAAAGACAACACACCTGAGGAGATGAATGAGTACAATTAATGTCCATGGAAACCAAAGAGTGGGCGGAGCAAACAATTAGCCACAGGGAAAGACAGCAGACAGAAACAGGACAGAAACACAGACAGACTCATTACACCTTTCTTCAAGGTATGTATAAAAGTTTACATCAAATTCTCTGACAATGTTTCACTTAACATGTCATTAAAACATTCATTCTGCATATTTTATCTTCGCTTTGAAATCCAACACCACTTCAAGCAATGGATAATAAATGGTTTATGCAATAAATATTGTGGAAGTGCATCAAAAATACCCACAAGTGCACCTGCCCACAACCTTTATCTGGAAGCAGTTGAGCCCAGGATGAAGACCATTACACAGGTCACTTTATGGATGAAGAGATAATCAAACAGCACACCTCTGGGAAATGACCCCTTAACATTCATGCAATACATTGTGAACATTTGTGGAGATGATAGTGGGCTTTATGAAATACCCCTCAACTCTACTTCCCCTCATAAGATCCAACAGCCCTGTGTCATCTGTGGAGGCCTTCAAGTTTCTGGGCACTACCATTTCCCAAGACCTGAAATGGGAGTGCAACATAAACTCCATTCTCAAAAAGGCCCAGCAGAGGTACTGCTGGGCATGTACTTTCTACGTCATTTAAGGAAGTATGGTCTGCCACAGGAGCTGTTGATGCTGTTCTACACCGCAGTCATAGAATCTTTCCTGTGCAAATCCCTCACTATCTGGTTTGGTACAGCAACAAAACGGGACAGGAACAGACTGCAACGCACGGTTAAAACAGCAGAAAACATAATTGCCCACTCTCCAGGACTTGTACCATACAAGAACCAGAAACCGGGCAGGTAAAATCACTACTGACCCTTCGCACCCTGGACACAACCTCTTTCAGCTCCTCCCTTCTGGCAGGCGCTACAGAACTTTGTTTACCAAAACTGGCAGACACAGGAGCAGTTTCTTTCCCCCAAGCAATCACCCTGATTAACAACTCACCATAATTATATTCCCTGCTTCATATCTATAAGTACTGTAATATCAGGACTGTCAGTCATCACATCATCCATTACTGATCCGTCATATGCTCTGTATTCCTATTTAATACACGTACTGTCTATATTGTCTCACATTGTCTGTGTTGTCTCGTATAGTCTGTTTTGCCTTGTCTTGTCTGTTTTTGTTCAAGCTAAATGTATAGTGTTGTTTATGTCTCTACTTTTGAGAGTCACCAAAAGCTGAAACCAAATTCCTTGTGTGTGTCAACACACTTGGCCAATAAACCTGATTATGATTCTGCTTGTTTCTGAATTGGAATATAGAAAAGTAACAAGATAAACCTCCATACAGAGTTAGTTTCCTTTTTAATCACTAAATCTCATCATAGTTGTGTCATTCTGGGTATTTTCTGGATGCCCAGTCTCAATAGAGAAAGAAAGTCTCAATAAAGAAATTTAGAGCCCTCAGTGTCACAAGGTATGTTTTACCCTTGTATGACAAGTGAATTCAGATGGGAGCCCAAAAATGAATGAAGAAGCATGAATCCTTCATTGTATTCCACCCTTGTAGAGGTTTTCAAAAAACAATCTAAAGAAAACTGCTTCTAACTACAGCTTCAGATCCCTAAGTCTTCTGGTCTGATCATTGCTCTTGCTGTATTCCATGTCATTGTGAAAAAGGTTGTCCATGAGTATCTAAATTGAATTTCCCTAATACTTATCCAACGATCACATTTATCCCACATCTTAAGGTCAATTCAAACAAGCAAATCAACTATACATATGAAGTTTTTAAAAATGTGAATTTCCCAAATTAGCAGTCTCTTTCCTCAGTTTCATTCTTAATAGTCACTTGGTAAAGATGGACCAGTTCAAGTCAATACTGTACCCAGTCAACAACCTCCTCTGGGGTTGGGGGTTTGATTCCTGTCTCCACCCTGTGTATACAGAGTTTGCATGTTCTCTCCAAATGACGTATTATAGGCTGATTGGCATCTCTAAATTATCCATTGTGTGTGTGCAATTGTTCCCCAAGTCCCCTGGGATAGTAACCAGGCTCTCCATGACCAGTGTAGGTTAAGAAATTCACAAAATCAAGGTATGGACTTCATCCAATGTTTCAGCTCTGTATGTGCTTGACTCATGGCTCTTTTAAAATGTAAACCTAAAATTCTTAAATCAAATGAAGTTGCTTCTGGGATAGTGCAAAAATACATCAAAGATGAGTCATGATTCATGAATGCTAACATTTTCCTCCTGTCCCCTCACTGCCAGCTGGTATAGAGGTAGCCACCTCAGAGAGTGGCACTGGGTCTGTACAAAGCCATGTACATCTACATACTTTACTGCATCCAAGTCTTCTTTATTCTTGAAAGCTCAACCCAGCTGTACAAAATGGCAATGTGGGGAATCGAGAACTATTTAAAAAGTAGTTCCTTATGAATATTTTTTAAGGTGCATCTTTTTGCACATATTAATTTGAAAAATATGGAAAATATCACTAGTGTGCAAAGAGAAGAATCTGCATCCCTGTCCACCAAACAACATTTTTGGACCCCAGTTCATATTCAACATATTCAGTGGGCCAACAAATCTAGGTATGAACCATCAGCTTCATGATTAATAAACACTGGTGGCTGTCTCTCAACCTAAATATAATGTGATATGTCCTCATATATGTGATAAAACCTCATGTCATTTAGCTGCTGGCCTGTTCCATACCACACCAGCACTTGACTTTTCCACTGGCCTCATCTTATATGAAGGGTGCTCAAAATCCAGGGGTGGGGTGTTGACTGGGAGGGGTATGGTCCAAGCAGAGCTCCTTGATCATTGCTGCAGATATCTTTAACGCATCTCTAATAACAGACTTGCACAAAGATTGGTACCTGACTTCGGACTAGCCTTCTAGTCATAGCTGATAGTGTTTTGCATATTTAACTGTGTGTTATAAATAATAATAAAGCATTCCTGCACACAAATCATGAAAACAACCTCTTTGACTTAAATCTAATAACAATTTTAATAAAATGCGTTGAGTGATCAGGAATACAAATGTATGGCTTCAATAAACAGTCAAAATATTGTGTACATTTAATAATGTGTATCTCAGTATTTTAATAATCGGAGGTTCATAAAATAAATCTCTCCTGAGGAAGTGATTGGATTTGTTTTTACAGTTAAAGGGTCCCTTGCTGCAAAACCTTACAGAACCCTAGCTGTCGGTTAGTTTATTTCAATATATTGCATAATAGAGGTCCCTCAGCAAAATGGGAGCTTTAAGTTTGTTAATTTGTGAATGTTTCAATGTAGAGCTTTGTTCTCAAGCATGGTACATTTGTCAAACAGTGTCTTTCTATAACCATAAGATGATGAAGGTCAAGGTTAGCAGGTGCTTTAGTCCATTGGCACTCCCATGTGAATGTACAACTCCGACACCGTTCCGGAAACTCGCGACATCCTGTGTTCCCACAGAGGGGGAGAACAGAGTCAGCCACAGAGCCTCAGGTCATGGGATGCAGTGTATATGATGCATATGCTAGAGGATTGTGTGTGGGTGGAATGAAAGGGTGTCAAGAAAATAATGTTGTGTAAAATGAGAGACAATGTCAATATTTCGATATGCTGAGGGTTACTTAATGTGTCATATTTGTATAAGTTTGAAAGCTCAAAATGTTCTTTGCGTGTGTGTGTGTGAGTGTGTGTTTGTGTGTGTGTATGTGTGTGTGTTTTGCTGGTGTACAGCTGCCACTCCTCCATGCTCCTTGGGTCTGTAAAGAGGGGCAATTAAACAGAGAATATCTTTCTGTGAGCAGTTAATGAGGTTTTGTCCCAGGAGGAGGCAACTGATTGGCTCAGACTATGGACTGAGGAAAGTCAAGGGCACAGGGTGAAGCAGTGCATTGTGGGAGATGATGACATTGTGCACCAGGAGACTAGAATGCTTTTCTACAATGGCAGTCAGCAGGTTTGTTTGTCTCTTATAAAAACAAGTGCCTGATAACACAAAGCAAAATTTCACATTAATATGGAGCTAATGAATGATGGTGAAAGTCCTTGAGGCATATTTCTATACTCAGTCCACAAAAAAATACATACATTAATAAATATGTTTACACTGTTTTTATATGCATAACTGGTATAGTATTAAAACTATGTCTGTCAGAAGTCAGTAATAGCATTCTTCCAAAGTATGCAGCATTAGCATCACATCATCATGAGAGAGTTTTAAATCTCAGCTCTGCACCTGAGTTTTAGAATGAACTCCATTCAGTCTGTTTGATGTCTATTCTGTACTTTTTTAATTACGTTGTCACTGATACGCCATATTAAATTTAAGAAAAAGCCTTTTTTTGGCTAATAAAAATGAATGAAACAATTCATGAGGTATTATAAATGGAATACCATATCATTAATCAAGTCAATTAAGTCTTGTCCTCCCCATGCTGTTTCTCATGGAGTGTTGCTGTCTCAGTGAGCATTAAATCAATTCAATTAAATCAGTGAGCATCAATTCAACCAGCTCACACCCAAAGTATGGAAGTGTTTTCAGTTATATAACAGGTCCGCTTCCATTATAACTAGCATTTAACTACACACCATATTTGTGAGACCTGTGGCATAACTCCTTTCCTCAGGGCCTCATGCTTTACCTCTCAAAATATGCATCTTCAATTTTTTTTTCTGCATGATATCACAGTTACAAAGGCTGATTAAAACTCTCATAGTCAGAAATTATAATTACAAGATCAAATTAACTTCTATAACACATTTGAAACAACATGAGTACATACGAATATAAACAAATAACTACTGCAAAAACAGCTCTAGTTTAAATAAGATCAGAAAATAAGTAGCTATAGCAGTAACAGAAAATAGAGCAGACTATAAACAAAGCAATGGTTAAAAAAAGTACGTTTTCAGGGACGTTTTAAATGGGTTTATTGTAGAAGAGGATCTGATAAAAAAGCACTGTGCCATTAAAGAATAGACACTATCAGTTTGTGTTTTTATTCATTAATGGAAAACGGTTAGTAACAACTGAGAACAAAATCTGAGTCACTGGGATGAAAAGGCTTTGAGGCAAGGCTTTAAAAACAAGCAATACAATTTAAAGCCAGTTCTGCATTTCTCCAATAACCAGTGAGACTAAGATGGGTGAGATGTGCTTTCTCTTTTTAGTCACAGTCAGGAAGCGAGCTGCAGCATTCTGTACAAGTTACAAGCATGAGAGTGAAGACCAGGACACAGGACTTTGCAATTATTTATTAAAGAGTGGATAAAAAGCTCAAGATCTTTGAATGTGAGAAAAGATTTTATCTTCTGAACTCTCCTAAGCAGGAATAAACTCTATTAACAAAATATATTAAATATAAAATATATATTAATTTTGGATCAAAATTTAACCCTGAATAATTTCATCCAGATTTATCCAGAATGTTGGATTGTAGGGGGCTGAGACGTAGCTGAAGGAATAGGTTCAAGGTTCAGGGTTGTGTATTTGTTGCATACATATTACATATGTGTGAAGTGGTCTAAATATAGATTAGATTAGATTAGATGAGATTAGATTAGATTAGATTAGATTAGATGAGATTAGATTAGATTAGATTCAACTTTATTGTCATTACACATGTACAAGTACAAGGCAACGAAATGCGGTTTAGGTCTAACCAGAGTGCAATAGCAGCAAGTGCAGGATATACAGTTTTTACAAGACTTAGTTAAGTTAAATAAGTTAAATAAAATGGTCATATGAAGTGATTTACAGATGTGTGTGTACTATGAACATAATATACAGATGGCTATAATTATAACTGAAATTTACAGAAGGATGTAACAAAATATATGGCTATTGCTATAAACAATAATTTACAGATGTGTATGTACAATGAATATAATATACAGGTGAATATATATGTGCTATGAACATAATATACAGATGAATGTATATGTACTATGAATATAATGGCTATTAGTATAAACTGAAATTTACAGAATGGTATGTGCTATAAACAAAATATATGGCTATTAGTATAATATATTGCTGTTACTATAAACACAAATCAGGTGGGTATATACAATGATAAGGCAATGGTGAGCAGCAGTGCAAAAAAGAGAGCAAGTGTGCAAGTGAGCATAGTTTGTATAATAGTCCATTAGAGCAATAACGTCTATTTGTGTAAACAGTCCATTAGCGCAATAACGAAGTGTGAGGGGCGAGATGTAACAATGTATGAAGGACAGTAAGATCAGCGAGGGGCAAAGTTCAATAAAGAAACAGCTCTAGGAAAAAAGCTGTTCTTTAGTCTTTAGTTCTTTATATAATAAATATATTTAGTATTAAGTATATTAGAAATTTACATTTACATTTATGGCATTTAGCAGACACCCTTATCCAGAGTGACTTACAACTGAGCAACTGAGGGTTAAGGGCCTTGCTCAGGGGCCCAGCAGTGGCAGCTTGGTGGACCTGGGGTTCGAACCCATGACCACCTTCTGATCAGTAGCCCAACACCTTAACCACTGAGCTACCACATCCCATATCCCAGAAATATATAATAAATAATAGAAATATAGAATACAGTTAAATATGAAATACATTTATTTATTTATTTATTTATTTATTTATTCATTCATAAATTATATTAATAAACATACAGTTAAATGGTGGCTGGCGATTGTAATGGGTATAAATAAAGTGTAGAGAAATTTATACAATTTATACAGAACTATTTCAAAAATGATGTATCGCACTGATTTGTATATTTGTGTATGTGTGTGAGGTAGGTATTTTCTATAAAACATAAAGACTATAATCAGATTAATATTAGATTATTTTAGATACAAGAATTTTACAGCAAATAAATTATTCTTCAGTCTATGAAACTCTTAAAACATCCATGAAAAACAAACTTTTGTTTCATTTGCTGAAGTTTTTATCTATTGTTCTTGGTTTGTCTGTTCCTTTTAATTCAACATTTTAGGTGTCTTGTGCATTCATTTGAGAGTTTGAAATTACTGTATAGTGTAGAACTCTTAAAATTACTATAAAACACACACACACACACACACACACACACACACACACACACACATTGGGGACATTCCAATTACTAAGTTATTAATGCATAGATATATACCATAGATGTCGCCTTGGGGTCCTAAAAATGCGTCAAAACTGCCGCCATCTTTGTACAGGGCTCTGTACAAAGAGCCCTGTACTTCAATGTACTTCAAATGCATGCACGATGCCAGACTTCTGTGCTGCGTTTGGATGCTCAAACGAAAGAAATATAAAATCCAGACAGCAATTGACAGCAAGAATGTGTTTTATGATACTGAACGTTAGGAAATTATATTTCTTGTTCCGTTGGTTTGTTTCAGTCCTTGGTTAACGACCGCAGCTAATCCATGCTAGTTACCCATTAGTTTTTGACAGTTAGGAAAACCGACAATGTTTGTAGATTCCGAAGCTCTTAATAAGGACATTAAAAATTGACCTATGCTTTTTTTGCTTAAAGGTGAAAAGACCCAACTTTTTGTATGTTTTGTAAGATTCCCTTATCTGTCAAACATATTTTATTAGATTGTCCTGGACTTAACACAAGCAGAACGCTCTTTTATCAAGTTACTTCACTTAAGGACATATTTAATGACATTATGCCTGAAAAGGACTTGGATTTTTTTTATCGTATGTTAATTAAAAAAAATTGTATAACATGACTTGCTGTTTATATTTGTTTTGTTTTTATTGTATTTATATGATATTTGTGTTTTTGTAATTTAATTTTTGTAATGAAAATAGCTTTGATTGCTGACATGGCATTAAATAAAATAATCTGAATCTGAACCTAAAGCAGAAGTAGGCTCTGAGGACATATTTGGTCTTCGTAATCACTTTGTTGAGACTCAAGATGGCATAGACAACCATCACTTTAGCTTAATGTCACTGGTTGTCTGCAACTTTCATAAGTTGAGACAACACCATGTCGCAAAGGTTCATACTCTGCAACAGTGTCAGGAAGAAACTGTAAGGTCGTGTTGTGGCAGGGATACTATATAAACCAATACAATTTAAATGTTTAAATGAACATGTATAGTCACACCATTGTAGCAGTGTTGCATGCAGTAGGCTTAAGTAAGTAGCGATTGTTCATTTGAAGTTTACTCAAGTGGAAGAATGTAACTAATAAACACACCTATTAGCACTATGCATTATACTGTGAACAAGTAGATTATCTTAATATCAAAACCTTAAATTTTCACTGGACTTAATGATAAATACATTTAACCTTTGGAACAAACCAAAAAAAACTAGAAAATCGCATTCATGACAATTTATGGTGATTTTATGTCTTTGCCTACATTAAGGTTTTACATACATCAACACTGATGCATTAAGAGGAGGGGGTCCCCTGTACCAAGATGGCGGTTCAGTTGACGCATTCGTTCCAATATACTGCCGTATACAAGGCGACATCTAGTGTATATATCTATGTTATTAATGCAGTTAATCATTCTAAATCTAAAATCTAAATCTAACCTTAACTTTAAACTCAGTCACCCAGTGGAAATCTTTACGTTTTTTTTCTTTAACAAAAGCTGCAGTTCTTGTGTTCCTCATGGGGATCAACTAAATGTCCCCACAAAGTCAAAACTCTCAGACATTCTTATTCTAGTGTGGAAAGTTGTTTCCAGTCCATATACATTTTGAAACTTAGATATTAGCATGCCATGTCACATTATTAGCATGCCCTGAACATTATTTTATGCTAGAGACTGTGCTTCAAAAGGCAAAATGTGCACATTTGCTTGCCCAAACCTTTACTTTCATACAAGCTCAGTTCAGATGGTTCAGACTACACAATAAATACAACAAACAGAGTAATTCACATTAACAGAGTGGTTAATAAGTAACTTTAGAGTAAGTTTTTGTTGTTTTGTTGTTTTGCTTCTGTGCTTAATTGCATGGGTTGTGAAATCAAACAAGGGGCTATGAGGTTACAGTGTAGAAATTCAGCTTTCATTTGAGGATATTTACATCTCTATTAGATTAGCCATATATTGTTTTGCTTCAAATACAATGTGCAGAGCTAAAATGCCCAAAAATGATGTCACTGTCCAATTATTTACAACCCAAACTGTATATAATTCAACTAACTGCAAAGGAGAGCATTCTCCTAGGATTTGTGTTAATTTTATAATAGTTTAAACCCAACACTGAGAAACAACCACTGCAGCTTTACTGACCAATTTCCACTGCTTCTACTTTTTCCATCCATTCCCAAATTCCCAAATCTTGTCCTTCTCTAATTACCATATCATCTCAGCCCCCATGCACACCTCCTCCTCTCTTTCTCTCTCTTGCTCTCTCTCCTCTGCTTTCTGTCAGTAAAGTTGCCCCATTAGCCCCAGCACAGGAGTGTTAAGAGTAATGGCCCTGCCAGCAAGAGAGCCAACACAGGGGAAATAACGTTTCCCTCACCTGGCCTGGAAACCTCAGTGCAGGGTAATGAATCCTTATGAGAGCCAGGCAGGGGGATATTGTTCCCTCGGTTGTGAATGGTGGGAGGGGGAGACAGGGCGAAGGCGAACCGGGGAAATTCACAAGCTGGCTTGTTTTTGCAAGTCATTAAGTCTGTGTTAATCATCTTGGAGCGTTTTCATAAGTTTGCTGGGGAAATGAAGAAGGATGAAGGAAAGACGTGAGAGAAAAGGTTGTAGGAAGAGGGAGTCAGTGAGGAGAGCTGATTTGTGTGGAGTACCTTTAGCAGCATGCCTGACACATTTATTATGATGACTTTTCTCTCTAGATAAGATCACTGCTTCAATGTAGATCACTGCTTCAATGTAGATCACTGCTTCAGTGGAATCACTGCTTAATGGAGATCGCTTTAGAGGACTTCAGCTAACCACATTGTCTTGACTGTGTTTACAGTGGCTAGAAAACATATTTGTTATCTTATTACTAAAATGATTATAATGTATGGTTTGCTTTGAATAAAGATATGGCAAGACTTGAGTAGCCTGGGTGGGTATAGAATTTGTAAAAATAAATAAATAAATAAATAAATAAAATAGAGGTGACTTTTTGGTATTTATGCTGCCTACATTTGCATTGTATGGGCATAGCCACCTGTGACTAGTTTACAAACCTTGTTAGTTTACTTTTTTCTCACCATAAAGCATTCCAAGCCATAAAGAACATTATATACACTGTATAGGGCTGAGAACAGATCTCTCTCTGTGTTTAAAACCAAAGGGTCATAAATGTCAATGTCACTTCTTGACTTGTCGACTTTTAGTGCTGAGGATTCAGCACAAGTTCACTCATAACTTGACTTTCTTTGAGCATTGATTTGCAGCAATTGACTTTTAAAAACACATTCCACCAACACCTTTTATTGTTTTATAATATAAATAAATATCTTCTGTTCAGGAATAAAGCACCCCCATGTCTCTCATATTTGCTTTAAAAATATTTTCCATGTTGAGAACATTTCTAATTGTGGCCTGAAAGCAGAGCTCCAATAAACCTTCCTCAGTGAACCCTGGTTCTGTAACTGTGGGAGCTGAGCATCGTGATATTGCTGGCTCAATAAATCTCTACTGTTTATATAAAACCTACGTGATCCAGATGACATCATTCACATAATTTTGCCTATAATTTCTGCCACAATTTTAAAGCCCCAGTCAGGAATTACTACAACTATCAGGCCTGGTATTTTGGTACACAGCACTATAGTTACACCCACCACAATGAAGGTCTGTTTTTATGAGTTTATGATACTTCAGGCAAGTCCTCAGGTTGCCATGTCCAAGTACCTTTGTTTACTTTAACATGTTTAGTTTTTAGTAATATAGCAAATGGTCTTTCTTTTGTAGCAAAACACTCTTATACCCTCTTGTGGTTTAGCTAATTATGCATCTGCTTGTTAAGAAAATTTTACACTCTCTCTGCAGTGGCTCTCCACAGCTGGATCGGCAATAATTATTCTCAAATCTACATTAATTTCATATAATGTGTTTTTTCACTGTTACAGAGTCTGAGGTTGTAAGAAAAAACACACCCACATATCTGTCACATTTACTATACTTTACATATGCTTTCTTTATACAGGTGTGTGTGTGTGTGTGTGTGTGTGTGTGTGTGTGTGTGTGTGTGTGTGTGTGTGTGTGTGTGTGTGTGTGTGTGTGTGTGTGTGTGTGTGTGTGTGTGTGTGTGTGAAAACCTACAGCTAAGATTTCTTTAGGTTACAGCAACTTTCTAATAGATGGCTATCTGTGTGTGTGTGTGTGTGTGTGTGTGTGTGTGTGTGTGTGTGTGTGTGTGTGTGTGTGTGTGTGTATGTGCGTGCGTGCGTGTGTAATTTCATTTGAGTGTCAGTTCACACTTTTTCAAAGTCAAAATAAAAAAAAAACACAGTTTAGATTTTATCATAGTAAATATTCAGTCCCTCCTTATTTGTCAGTAGAACACACTTAGCATGTATTATGTGATCTCTCAGCATCCATGTCCTTGAAAATCACACAGTGACATATTTTCCTATCTTGCTCTTCCCTCAATTTATCACATTAACAAGTAACGACTCCAGATGTTTTCTCTTCATTTTTTTATTCAGCTAAATTGCTAATTGAATCTGGCTATAAAAGAACAGATGCTTTCATGCTCAGAATGCAGTATTTCTAGGCGCAGGCATGACAGGACACTGGAGAAAACTGGCTTAAAATTTAACCCTCTCTATGCTGAATGCCATAAAATTGAGCCTTAACGTATTTTAGATTATTTATAACAAACTTTTGGTTTTACAATATTGTTATACAATGGCTAAAACAACAAGACCATATTATATTATATTATGAGTATTGATCCAGTGAGGGAAATTATTGCTACAGCAGGATACATTTAGCAACAAATATAATACAATACTTCATAACTGAAATAAAATTAATATTAAATTAAACAAGAATTGATTAAAAACGAATTAATTAAAAACAAATTAATGAATTAACCCACAAAAAGAGTAATAATAATTAAAAATAAAAATCTAAAAAAATAAGAAGTAAAAAATAACTGAAAAATGAAAAGGGAACATTAAAAGCTATAAATAAAAGATCTCCATACGGACTGTTAATGCAAGCTTTCTGACAGACACATTTAAAGATTGCAGTGCATTTGGATTGAATTAAAGAGAAGTGGAGGAATACAGAGGAGAAGTGTTAGTCAATTTCCATGATTGTCATAAAAGGCAGTTTTATAAACTGCTGAAGTTCCCATGACAAATGTGGTTAGAACAGAGAATATTTTCCTTTTTTCTTGAAAAAAAAAATTAACTGAGTTTTTTTTTTTTTTTTGGCCACCATTTGTTTCCAATTTGCAGAAACTTTTGCAACACAGCTGTGGGTTTTCCCCATTTTACAATGCCATTACAGAACAATGTGCTTTGTTTGTAGCTTTAACTTTCATTTTACAGTGTTTATCCCTGAACCATGGCCATTCCTTACTTCTCAGCTTCACTATCTGTGGATTCTCGATGGGATACAGGGACTCTTTCCATACTGTTTTATTTAAGGATGTTATTCTTGGCCTCTGCATAGCCCAAAGTCAGCCCCTGGGTCTTTTTCCCAAGTGACTGAACCGCCCACATGTCATCTGTCATCTGACCCTGTCTGCTTGACAGGTCACTCATGCCTTTCCACCAGTATGGTGTGTGTGTGTGTGTGTGTGTGTGTGTGAGAGAGAGAGAGAGAGAGAGAGAGAGAGAGAGAGAGAGAGAGAGAGAGAGAGAGAGAGAGAGAGAGAGAGAGAGAGAGAGAGAGAAAATTGGGAGGAGGGGGAGCATCCAGACACATGGTTTTAGCAGCAGCAAGATGCTGGACTTATCATTATTGCCATTTAGAATGTTTTCATAGTCACACATAATGTCGTGTAAATAAGCACAGAACTACCAAACAATAATTTCCATAAATTTTGGATCACAATACAAAAAAATCTGATTACTGAATAGATTATTACCACGTGTAGTAAGTTGACTACTTCATATTAAGGTATTTCAAATTGTTACATAGGTTTACCTGAAATATATGAGTGGCAAAAGTGTGACTATTAAAAGTAGAACAAGTGCAGTAGTAGCAGTCATTTGTGCTGTGATGTGATACTGCCCCCTACTGAATTATCTTTACCATGTAATAATATTTTTGATGTAATAATGTCTTTGTGTTTTGTGAGGTTCAGTTAATGATTTTTTTTCTCTGTGACAAAAGGGAAAAAACTGAAACACTTTCGTAGAAGAGTTTGTGGAATTAGGCATTGATAGCAGCCAAACAATCTCTAACATAGCACCTGCCATGATATTGGAAAAGTAATAATAATAATAATAATAATAATAATATATAGATATATAGTACATATTTAAGCTTTTTACATGTTTTTGAATTGTGCTGCTGAAGCAAAGGCTAGACCATCCAATCTGATTCCACAGAATAGCTACTAGCACAAATTGCTGAAACATTTAATGCTGGCTATGACAAAAAGGTGTCACAACACACATTGCATTGCAGCTTGCTATGTGTGGTGCTTCATAGCCACAGACCAGTCAATGTGCTCATGCTTACCACCTACAATAGGCATGTGAGCATCAGAACTGGTCCATGGAGCATTGGAAGAAGGTGTCCTTATTTGATGAATCAGGATTTACATAATGTGGAAGTCCTGGTGCATGTCTGATGCTCACCTGGGAAAGAGATGGCACCAGGATGCACTATGGGAAGAAGGCAAGCCCGCAGACGCAGTGTGATGCACTGGGCAAAGTTTTGCTGGGAAACCATGGGTAATAGCAGCATAATGCACTCTGCCACATGGTTTGAGGAACATGACAAAGAGTTCCACTGATCCATTGAGGACTGACTGCTAAACTTACAGAACTTAAACCATCTGCCACTAAAGTCTTGGCAGCAGATACATTTAGAGCTCGTGTGGAGTCCATGCCTTGACAGGTCAGGGCTATTTTGGTGACACAGAGGGAACCTACACAATATTAGGCATGAGCTGTTAATGTTATGGCTGACTGATGTGTATGTAAATATACTTCAGGGTTTTTTAATCAAAGGTCTAATATTTACAAATGAATGGGATTTATGTGCACTATATGTATTTTATATAATTTATATATGTGTACTATTGTGGTATACCACTGTGTACACATAATCACATTCATATGTAAATAAAACTAAAGTCTGGCTTTGCTTTAGAGGCTGGTAAGTTTAGAAATACTTATTTTAATGACATCCCAACCATTAAAGCTTTATTAGGTGCTCAGTGCAGTTTCTACGAATGGCTCTGTCAATCAATGACACAATTCAGTGTCTAAAAGGAAAAAAATGTTTTGAAGAACTTTCACTAAATGCATTTGCTCCTTGTGAAGATTGCTCTTTGCAATCACTTCATTCCTGTTTTTTCTTCTAAAGACATGGAACAGTAATTGAGGCAGTTCCCAAGGGTGTGGCACATTTGGGAACATTAAGTGGTGTCTCTTGTCACATAATATATATTTTTTAAAATTGCTCCATTTTTGTCAGTTGTGTGTGCTTTTTTGTATTGTTATTCTTTTCTGCTTATTTATTTATTTATTTATTTATTTATTTATTCATTCATTCATTCATTCATTCATTCATTCATTCATTCATTTATTTTGTTATAGTGTGAAGGTGGCTCTTAGTGCTTGTTTTCCATTTCTATTCCATGGGGGAATGTCTTGTACTGGCCTGGAAGGGCCTCCATTTTCACCCGTCATCATTGTGGCATATTTACCAGGACATACATAAGCATGATGTTGCAGATCCTGAGAAATGGACTGTTTATTGGAGCTGACACCCAGAAACATAAAGTTTTTTTTTGTCTCACTGTTGATGTCTATCACTTGTCCAAGGTGTGTGAATGATATGGGATGGCAGATGTGCATTCTGTAAAAAGAATATACCAAAAGTATGCCAAACTTAAAGCATCAAAGTGACAAAAAAAATTACACACATCAAAGCCTAAGGTTAAATATGTGAGAAGTCAATTTTGTAGCTTAAGTACTTAAAAAAATATGTATTTATGTTAAGTTTTCAAGTATTGCTAGCATTTAATTAGGTTTGCAAACATTTTATTTGAACTTTTTCACACCCAAAGTCAAAAAAGGACAAAAAAGAAAAGGTATTAACCTTACATTTGTACAGCTGAGTACTCCTACAGCTGTAGCTGTATTCATTTTAGCATTGTTTTACTTGATACAATTGTCATTCTGATGGACAGTACCACTAAGGGGTGGACTTGAACATGAGGGATTGTTTGAGCCCTAAACATACAATAACATACCCCCTCAACTTGAAATTTCATGTTGTCATCTTGGGGTAATCTTCTCAACTACTAGTTCTTTCCTGTGTATGGTGTGATGTCATATCTACTTGATTATGATATGTAAATATTGGTTAGCATGTGTTTCAATGAAAATACTGCTGCTCTTGCATGAAGTCTATTTTATTGAAGTTATCTGTTCACAAATGGAGACTATAGAACAAAACTGTTCATATCAATTAAAGTCTAACGCCATGTTCATGGTTTTTTACGTGGTACCATCCACAGTAATCTCTTGCATCTTTATGCAGTCCATGTGGAGCCATCCACAACAGCAGCAATTGGTTTCCATTTGTTTGTTATTTTCCAAGTGAACAGCAAGTAGAAGCAGGGCATCAGGATAGATCAGGCAAGTCCAGGGAGCAGAAGGGGTCAGGATCAGTGGTGTCTCAGGAACAACATGTGTAGTTCCTAGACTAGAACATAAAGTGGCTACCACACCACAGTCAAATGTGCTGAGGGATGATGAGGGACGGCGTTAAATATCAGAGTTAAACTCTTGAACCTAAAGCTACACACACAAACATTACAGAAGAATCAATTGTTCTAACTACAACTTTATTGTGTACATGTCTTTCATATTTACTGCATCCTTGGTAAATGTGCAAAACTTTGTACACCAACACAAGCTTGTCTGTTAGCCATCATTAGCTGGCTAGCTCTCACAGGGACTGTAGAGAACAGCATGGGAATCTACGTTAGATTGTATTGTGGACTTGATTTGACCCTGTTCCGTCCCCTTATTAACATTATCTGCTATGTTTAAATATTGGTTGGAAACAGTGTATTTCTTAGGTTCTGACGATGAGTGAAAAATAAACAGTACATTACATTACTAGCTCAAAACCTACACAGCTTTATACTGACAAAATTTATAATGAGGCAAGAAATATAGTAAATAAATAAAGAAATTCCTTTAAATCTTTCTTCCAAATATTGATATAGGTGTTTAGTGCTTCTGATATAAGTTCTGATCTAAGATCTAATTTAGTTACATGCCAGTGAAGTGTAATAAGTAACAATGCTTATTATAACTCATTACATTATAGGCAGGTGTGTATTAAACCAAAGGTGTGAAATTCTGTAAACACACTGATATTTTTTAATGTGATGCACAAAGAGATGTTTTTTATGTCTTATTGCAGAAACATAAGCCATTTTGTGCCTTTCCTTTACTTTAGAGAAATTAGGAGTATCCTCCTTCTTGATCTGGAGCATTACTGGTGAACATGTCATTAGATAAGAAGGAGTAGTTATCTTGTGTTATTGTCTCAAACCCTTAAATACAGGATACTACTTTTATACATCAAAATTACTTTTGATCCATCACATTAGCAGGTTAAGAACTGCTCAAAGGCATGTGCAATTCTATGAACAGATTCAAAACAATGCAGTTGTATTTATGTAGCACTTTGAACATTGGACATTGTCACAAAGCAGGTTTACAAAAATACACAAAATCAGGGTATAAAATTTAAATGTAACAATTTATCCCTAATGAGCAAGGCAGAGACATTGGTGTTGAGGGGAGAACTCCCTGAGACGATATGCCAGATACCACAGCACACCTTTAGTTCATGTCTCATTAGGTCAGAACTGTTTTTTGGCACAAGGGAACCTACACAGTGGTAGGCAGGGTGTTTTAATGTTATGGCTGATCAAATAGCACTCAATCATAAATGCAAATAAAATCTAATTTTAAACTTAGCACACACTTGTTAGCACTTTGTTGAGGTGTAATTTGCATGTCACAGATGTTGCAGTGACCTCATTTGCTTGTTGGAAAAACACTGGCACAATGTTGCTATCTGAACATAAATTGTTTGCTAGTAATTTGGGATTGAAAGTTGGTAGAGTTGTAAGACAGTATACAGCTGATAATGTATTTAATCTCCATACTTTTCAGATAAACAGGTTCCCTGTGCAAATTTAATTTCTTAATTAATTAACAATTAATTAAGTAACACCACTGCTTACTCTGAATGGAAAAAATACTGTACAATTATTTAAGCTATATAAATTGTATTAAAACATGGTAGTATTAGTATTAATACTAATATATTACTTCTAAAAGTGTCTGCCACCTTGTATTTACATTTGGCAGATAACCTTATTCAGAGCAACTTACATTTAGTTTATTTATACAACTAAGCAATTAATAGAACTAAGGGCCTTGCACAGGGGCCCTGCAGTGGCAGTATGGTTGTTGTGGGATTTGATATCATTACCTTCTAATCAGTAGACCAACATCTTGCCACTTCCCTGGGAATACATGGGAATAAACCATGATGTAACAACCTCACCTGCAGTTCTACTTCCTCAACAACAGAGGGAGCCCGCTCCTGAATATTCCACAGCCTCCGGGTCAAGGGTTAAACCACTTACATGCTGAACTTTCGTATCAACAATTAATTGCGTACTAAGCCGTTAATTGTTTTCTGAGTTTGTATGGGTATGACCTTGTTCTATTTCTCTGTTTTTTTCCTGCTGTTTGGATTGTGTATTTGGATTTGTTTGCCTGCATGTTTTCTGCTCATTGTTTTTTGACTATGGATATGGATTA
This sequence comes from Tachysurus vachellii, assembly GCF_030014155.1. Lineage (NCBI taxonomy): Eukaryota > Metazoa > Chordata > Actinopteri > Siluriformes > Bagridae > Tachysurus > Tachysurus vachellii. The sequence goes on from NC_083472.1 coordinate 14,425,597, forward strand.
TGGCTTTAGTTTGTATGCTTTGTGTGTTTTGTAAATAAAATCTCTAAGGGTTCGTTACAAAATACTTCGCCTACCTTAAATCCAGAGCAGGTCTCTTAATTTCAGGTTATAAACCTGAATCAAACACTGCACCTCCACGAGTTGGGTCTGCCCTCTCTTGGCACCTGAAACTGAAGCCATGGAGAATTAAATCGAAGAAGCCCTAGCAGCAGGCTTCATTTGTCCATCCACCTCTCTGGCAGCAGCCGGCTTCTTCTTTGTTGAAAAGAAGGATGGGTGTCTGAGACCCTGCATAGACTATACTGGGCTCAATGCGATCACAGTTTAGTACCCCTACGCACTTCCACAGGCTGCATGAATGGGGACGAAAGGAAAAAAGACATTTCTGACCACTAGTATGTGCTATGAATATTTTGCAACGTCGTATGGGCTAACTAAAATGCCAGCAGTATTTCAGTCATTTGGTAATGAAATATTCCGAGCTCTGCTACACCATTTCTTATTTACTCAAAGTCCATGGAAGAACCACACTCTTGGAACCCAGGAAAAGGCAAAATACGACGTGAGAAATAGAATTACTATTCATCAAGGAGGCATTAGAGGAGTGGAGGCACTTGTTGGTGGGGGCGTGGTGCCCATATCAAGTCACCATAAACGACCACAGAAACTTTGATTACATAAAACAGGCCAAGCGAAAGGGCCTTTTTCTTTATATGCTTCAATTTTACAGTTACATACAGACCTGAAACCAAGAATAGCAAAATGGAACCTCTCTCCTGCTATGAACCTGTGTGAAAACCTCCCCCTGCAGAGCCCATTCTGTAACCATCAGTCATCATCACCCCTGTACGTTGGGACATCATGGAGGAAATTCTACAGGAGCAACAGGCCAAAGCTCCACTCCCCAATTATCCACCAACCAAGTAGGACATGCACACAAGCCTTTCCAAAATGACCATCGAATGAGTGCACTCCTGCCCAATCTCTGGACATCTAGGTATTACACTGGCCTTCAATGATGCTTCTTCTCACACCACAGCTCCCCTGGTCTCAGATTGCTCACTGCTAAGCCCTGCATGCTGGTGTCTCTTAAGAGCCTCCATACAGCTTTGGAAACTGGCAGGTCTTTGGGTCCTACAGTTTTCCTGAAGACATTGTCTCAGAAGATCTTCTGCCACCAAGTGAGGGTGAACATCAGCCTACCACCACCAGGCCAAGTGCCAGGCTGAATGCTTTAACCAAGAACTTGGATGTTATCTATGATCTTACTGACAACAGTGTCTGTAGGCCAACCGCTGAAGAAGACCCCACCCACCTTACTAGCCCAACCAGATGGTGAATCTAAAATAACCATTTTAGATTTAAGGGTTCCTTACTCAAGAATGGCCTCTCATGATTTATGCTGCCTTGATGTGCTATCAGAATGATCCTTCTTCCCACTTCTGAATTGGAAATTATGAGTACGATGCATTCACATGCTTTATTGTCAAAAAACATTGACATTCTGACACATTTTTTTTCTTTTTTCTTTTACTTTTATTTTGACACCATAACACATATTACTCAGTTACCTGCTATTTTTATATAGTTCAGAATGGTTTCTGATATACATAAATGAACATGAATGAAACAGCAAGCAAAAACATTTAACGGCATTTTAGAAAAATGAACAACCTGTTTTTTAATTATCAAAATTATCTCTGAGAATTCCAGTCAGAATTACAACTTGAGGGGTCATTCGTTTGCGACCTGTAATTGAAGTGTGGGAAAGAACTTGTGTGTTCTGTTAAACCCTGCATAGAAAGCACACACATCTAGCTAATGACAGAACAAAATTTGCAAACTTTAGCTCATGGATGTGATGTACAGTAAGGCCTTTGCTCATTATACAGACATCAGCACTTTTTGGGACACGTATCAAATCTAATTTTGGAAAAGTGCCAGCATAGCCAATGCATGTGTAAAAATGAGAGGAAGGATGGTTGAAATCTTTGTTAAGATGTACAGAGAAGGACAACAATCAGATATAAGCAAGAGTCATACAATTACTATCGTGCTCACTCTCTTTAGTAAAAAGTAACAAAGCTAAAACATGCACTAGATCAAAAATTAGTCTTCCTTTTTTTTTTAACAGATTTTGCACTTAATATTATTTTTATATAATTCATATCATCATATCAGTCATAGTATAGTATTTATTTGCATTTGTATTATTATTTTTTTATTTTACTTTCAAACTCCATTTTTACTGTTTTTTACTCTCAGGCACTTGCCCATCAAGTTCATTCACATGAATTTAAGCAAGTTGATTCAATCATGTAGAGAGATGTATGCTGCAATAATTGCTTTGTTGCAGATTTAGGAAATACTATCCCCACCCTTAGCAAGAGATAAAAGGAGCTCCTTTTACAGTACACAATGCACCACCTGGGAGTGGTAGAGCCCCTTTGGGGGAATGCAAGAGGATGATTTCCTCTTGTTCCACATGCAATGCACACGAAGGTCAAAGAGGAATCTGTTACTCCTGCTTTATACTGTAACCACAGTTCATATGTTTTACTGAAAGCAACTGATTACTGCAGGGCAAATGAAACTGTGCTGCTCATCTTCCTTTCGCTCCTCAATGTCCTCAACGTCTACTTCACTATGTCTACAGTCTTTTTAACAAAGACTGCACAAGTGATAACTGCAAGTGACTGCAACACTTCTGCAAGTGATATCTGGATAATCCTGACAATGCACAAGTATTTGGCTTTTAATAATGTGCAGTTATTGTTCAGAAATGTCACATAATATTATTAAATAACTGACCAACGGGCCCCAGCTTGTTCAGCATCATTACTTCCCTTCAGATCCGCTGGCTAATTTTGCCTTATATCCTGCTGAACAGGTCACATCTACTGCTCAATTAACCATCTCGGCCACGTCTAATTCTGAGGAAATAAACTAAAACCAAATACTTCAGCCCTTATCTCCAAAAGTGTTTAACCCTGTTGCAATTTCACCAAGAAAGTCTATCACTGGGTCCAAGAAAAATGAGACAGACTGAAATACTGATAATATTGATTCATCCTTTGTTAATTCAAGACCCAAACATTTGTGGGTTAAGTGTCTGCATTGTAAGTTCTGGGTCAATAAAGCATGCATCCCAGTACAAGTATATATGTGTCTTGGTATACGTTACTATAACTAAATATATTAGAATCTATAACACACTACAACAACTCAAGGAATATCAAAATATATTTCCCTAGCGCAAAGAAGAAGAGTTTTATTCACTTTCTAAACTTGTCTATGTTTTCTGAAAAGTTTCTGTTAAACTTGTGGCTTTAAAGATAACCATAGTTGTCAAGGTCATTTCATGATAAATGAATACTTAGCAGTTGGTATAGACATAGTTAAGTGATGCTGATCAGTGAAGTTTTGTTCCTTTTCACATTTCACAACTGGTTTTATTTAAAATGATATAAATGTGCTGTGTTTGAGATACAGGTAAAAAAATTCATATTTAATCAGTCAATAGAACAGAACATAAATTTATTGAATTTGATGTGACTTAAGATTTAAGTTTGATTGAGATTTAAATGAAATGCCTTATATTCCTGTGCTTTTTTATCCAGCTCAAAAGGATTAGCTAGGTTAAAGAGACCCACACACTAACAGACAGCCATGTGTTTTCATTTCATTCTTTCCTCATTTAAGCTCTTATTTTTCAATTTCTGCTTCTTTTAACAGTGGCATAATTCATGATGGCTGTATACATGCACAGGTAAACTTTTGAAAAGGTTTCATATGTGAAAATTCTTCTTTTTTTATGAAATCATTTTTCATAAAATATTGATTCGTTTTTAATTGTTAATTCTTTAACCACACAAAGATGAGAAATCATGAACCTGAACAAAAAGTGCAGTGTTAACAGAGTCAACGTGGAAGTGCAAGTAAGCTATTCTACAGGCTGTTCTCTAGTTATGCTGTAGATTATATACAGTATAAATAGCTAATATAAATTGGGATGAACATGTACAGGAGATAAATTATTCATTCATTAATTCATTTTCTACCGCATATCCAAACTACCTCGGGTCACGGGGAGCCTGTGCCTATCTCAGGCGTCATCGGGCATCAAGGCAGGCTACACCCTGGACGGAGTGGAAAACCCATCGCAGGCCACACACACTCTCATTCACTAGGAGATAAATTAGTATTTTTAAAATATATTTAAACTGCAGTGCCTAGGAGGTCTTGTCCTCCTATCTGCTGTCATGTCATCCTTTCAGCCTCTTCTATTTTTAGCATATAGTGATCTGTATTTGCAGGACAGCAGGTACGAAGTGATTTCTAATCTAGTATTCCTTGCTACCCTGTAACTGCTGATACACAATTAGATAATGCAAACTCAATCATTAATATAGCTGCAAAATGAATTTGAAATTGTGAAAATGCGAAAGCTTTTGATAAAACAGTCATGCAGACCTTTTTTGTGATTTAGCAACAATAATAAGAATAAGCAATAAAGATGAGAAAATGCAAACAAAATCACACAACAGGTGATTCAACAGTAAAAACAGTATTAAAACTGTAATTTTTTTTTTAATCTTGACCTTTATTATCAACCTGCATATGCAACATGGCTGTGTAACTTGAAATGAAAGTCCTACATTTTCTTATTATTTACAAGAAAATAATTAAATGTAAGCACTGCATGGCTATTCTATTGAAAACAAAAGGGTGTATGTTCAACAATATTGCGTGTGCAGAAATACTGGAATGAACAATGTTATAGCAGCAGTTACCTGAGATATTGTAAAGTATTGTGCAAAACAGCAATCAACTGAAATATGAGACAGCGTGTGCAAAACAGCATGTAAACAGTTTGATGGATTTATATTGGAAGTGTATGTATTAAGTGTAGGTCTGGGCAGTCCATACAGTTGATGTGTACGTGTGTGTTTTGCTCAGTACAGTTCAGTTCCGTTATTAATTAGTTTGATGGCTTCTGGAAAGAAACGGTTACACAATCTGATCGTGAGGGCCTGAATGCTTCGGACTGTGTAAATGTTGTATTGTTATAAGAAATATAGGCACTCTGCTCGACTAAATTAGGGGCCCAGAACCAAACCGTTGTATATTTGCTTTTATTCATGTTTCATTGTCTTAAACTCAATTTTAATTTTAATCAGGAATAAAAAAAAAAGGGTTTTGGTGAATCCATCATGATGAACAAGCACAACTGCTTTGGGTCTGGAGTTCATTCAGAAGTCTAATTAAAATTTTAGTGACTGTGAAGATTAAAGACAAAATAAAAGCATTACTTACTAGAAAGTCTACAAAATCAAATATTTATTCAATTATCCCCATTTTTGATTATTTATTAAGTTTGTACAATTCTGCTATTCGAGTGCTGAATCACTGAGCAAATGTATAATAAGTTTACTTTAGCATTTCTAAACCTATACCGTACTATATTGTGGTTCACTGATTTGATTTACACTTTCAAACTTAAACCATCTCATTCAACATGGGGGAATAACTGCTTCCGTACTTTGCGCAATGTACGCAGGTGACGTTTCAGGCATCACTCTGGTAACCTGGCGCCGGCCCACTGATACTCACGCAGCCTGAAACTAGTTTGGAGAGTTGAAGGTTTTGCTTTCGCGACAGCTGGACTTTCCAACTATTGGAATAAAAGGGCTGGAGGACGTGTTACCGCGGCGGAAAGCCTTGATCCGTTGAGTCAAGATGTTGAATATGTGGAAAGTTAGAGAACTGGTTGATAAAGCGTAAGTATTCGTTTTATTTTCGACGTTATTCCGCTGCTCAGTCGAGGCTCAGTCGTTCTACCTGTTCGAAAAGAGACACGTACTCATTCCCTGACGTCACGTCGCACTTTTTGATAGTAGCATGCTAGTTAGCGTTTAGCTAGCTAACTTCAGCTTCAAGTTAGTTGACCTCAGTGGCTAGTTTAGCATTTTAGCTATGGAGCTACTTAGCCCAAATGAGTAGCTGGCTTTGACTTGTTAACGACATTACTCGAAGCCAGGTCCAATTGACAAGCCTATTTGTTTTCCACTCAAAAAGGTTCACTTTACACATCAACCACCAACCGAGTTGCTAGCTTTAGCTAAAACGTATCGACGTTAAGGTCGCTATAACGACCAAATGCAGATCATTTATTTCGAGGTTTAGGGGATGTACTGGACCCATTAGTCACGAAAGGTGCACAGATCAACAAGTTGGCGTTTTATCATTTTAAGTTATAATTTATTAGCACAATCCAGCTAACTTAGCTCTGCTAATTTGACACTGCTAATATTTATAAGGATTACAAGGTTATAGAAGCCTGTAGTTGATGGAGTACCACTTGGGTTGTCTCGTGCGTTGCCTAGTTACATGTAAACGGAATTAGTTGTATTAATCGGTTATTATTTTCTAATCCAAGTTTGAATTGTTACCTAGTATGTAACACCGTGATGTCCAACACATTAAGAGGCAAGCACTATGTGTAGCTAGGTTGGTTTGTTGATTAAAAAGTACACTGACACTTCATTTTGATCTGATGAATTTTAATTTCAGTCATATATATTAACGTGAGTTATACACGTGAAGTGTCTGTCATTTCCCAACATTATAAAGTATAATGTGGGTGGGGAAAAATGGCCTGTGACATGTAACACGGCCTACATTCGAGCTTGCTTCCCCAAACACGTGAACAAATTCTTCTATTAACTGCTCAGAATAAATGAAAATGACTATGACCTTATTGTTTTGGCATCTAATTGTGAAGACCATTATTGTCTTATCTTGGTCTTTGATATGTGTACAACAATGTGTCGTGGCGAGAGTTCTCACCTCACAGCTAAGCGTCTCTGGCTATGTCCCTGTCTGAGATTCTGTGTCCCTGTCTCTGAATCTGACACTGTCTTTTTCCTTGACTCTGACTCTTTCTCCGTCTCTGACTCAATTTCAGGTTGAAAGCACTTAAAAAAACTGCATTTAAGTGCTTTAAATGCAGTATTTTCTATTTTCAAATGTTTTTTAGGACCTAAATGTGGTTATGAACTGAATAAACGCAAATCTTGTTTTTGTACTAAAGAGAGAGGATTTTATATTACAATAGAGGGCTGATTTCTAGAAAATGTAAAACCTTTAGTTCGCTTGCAGTTTAGAAAACTGAAGGAATTTTTTTTTTCTTAAGTCTTCTCCTGACTTATTACCTGCAGTGTAACTTTTGCAGCATGCACATGTTCAAGCCAAGAGGAACTTTCTTTAGGTTTTTAATATGCAGTGAAGCCTAGTAAGAAAAATTTGTTGTTGTTTTTTTTGTTTGTTTGTTTTTTATTATTTCTGAGTAGGAGCGTCACAGGAAGCCCTTTGAGAATGTATGTTTTGTGCAAACAGCAGTTGAGTATTATGAGTCTTGACATCAGGGAAGTTGACACGTCTCATAAAAGCCGCTATCAGCAGGAAGTAAAGAAGAAGCTGCAGTATATATCAATGCAACCAATCTTTGTTGTTGAAAGAGCAAAGCCAACAGAAAATGGTCTAAAATGATCTCCCTTGAAAATAGTAATTTAAAGGAATGGCCTGTTTACACTTAAAATTGTTTATTCTTCTTGATCGTTGCTATCTGTGTGATTTCCCAGGACTTGATGGTTTAAAAAAAATCGCAGGTTGCTCAATGCTCATCTGCATATTGCAGACTTCTCAGTTAAACAAGTGTCTACTATGCAACAGTGGGTGTGTAATTTTACATGCTGTTATATGTTCGTTAGCTTGGCTTAATCTTGTCTTTGTTGCTTGGTCTCCTAAAACTGAAGTAGATTGTTGTCAAACCCACAGGGTTACATAGGATGTTCTTTTGAACCTCTTTACTCTGAAATTTCTGCAGCCACACCTAGCTCACACACACCTAACTTTCCAGCTCTCACTTCTTGCAGAACCGGACTGCCTGATTGTGTTATTCGTGTCCCTTTAGTGCTTTCAAATAACAGGTTTCAAATAATAACCTATGCTAAGGACTGCATGGACCTGCCCTTTTAATAAGATATATCAATACAGAAATTTATCATTTCAGCGTTGTTATTTGAACAGTATTTCTGTTTCCCACACAAATTCAGCAGGAAGAACAGGTTGTGGTTGGGGAGTGAGTAGTTGCAGTTTGGTTAAGGAGGTGTTTGGGGTGTTTGTGCATTGTGTGTAATGTTTTTTTTTCTGATTCTACTTTAATAGCTAGCCACTAAACTCAAAGTAAGTGCCATTGCTAAATGTTTTAATAGCAGCATGCAATGCAGTGGAGTCATGTGCATTGAGGCAGGCAGGATTGAACCCCATTATCTCTATAAGCCAAATGATATCTCCACTATGTGCTCATTCACAGCTACATACACCTTGTGAAATACTAATTACCTCTTTTGAGTGATCAAAAGTGTAGATTTTTTTTAAATGTTGGTATTTGACTGAGAAGCCAGTAAGCCGATGTTCTGTTGATTTTAATCACCTTTTTACAGGTTATGTCAGGGGCTTTCATTCTAGTCAAATAGGAGGATGGGTTGATAGTTGATTGTAAATTAAGGTAGAATCAGGTCTCTTTGTAGCTAAGTCTGTTATGCATACATGTGTTCACTGCTCCGTTAGAATATTTAGTAGAATTATTATTGCGTTTGTGGTTGAAAAGGGAAATGCTAATACAGGCCAATTATAGTCTGAATCACTGTCCTATGCTTGTGCTATGAAGTGAACTGGAGTATTTTATCTGCCAATATAGAACAGTTTGTGTGTACTTCACATTCACCTAACATGAGATGTGTCTTTCATGTACAGAACAATATCTATTGTGAAATATAATGATAAATGGGGATTATCGATTTGATAATATATTTATACATCTAAAATGCATGTGGACAGTGGTGACCTTCTCTCTTATAAAAAATGCTGAGGAAAAAGATGAACAATGTGTCTCAATTTTCCACTGCTGGAATTTTGAGGCTAGTTTCAGGTCTTTTCTGTGGACCTCTGCATCTAGGCTGGAAATTTTGTTAGACCTGAATTGAAATGACATTTACTAGTTAATAGCCTATAGCATGTTTGTTTGAGGGTATGTTGTTAAGAATTTCATCTCGTCTCAACAAAATTTATGGTCACAAGCCATTACAGGTGCAATTCATGGTTTGAAAATAAAGAGGAAACTTTCACTGAATGACCAGTTGCAGACCCTGCCACAGCATCTTAAACACACACGAGCACAGTTGAACATTTTCAGGGGCGGATCCAAAAAGTATATTCCTATGGTAATTGTGAGCAAAGTATGGTCTTTAGCTCCTTCCTGAGTTATGGAGGGTACAAACATAGTTAAGAAGCATGAATGGTTTGCCTTAACTAGAAGATGGCAGATTTTATATGGCCCACAGGGAAGAAGACGATTTAGCTGCAAAGCAATGAGGCCAGGCAATGTTACTCATGGCAGAATTTTTTTTTTCCCCCCTTAAATCAGTGAGAAATTGGAATTCCTCTAGCCTGTCACAGTGTCTGTAATATACCATGTGCTGTGTAAGAAAAGTTTTAGATTGTTTAAAAGTGTTTAATCTGTAGAACCTGGAATGCTGCAGTATTACATTATTCTTCAAAACTGGTGCATTCAAGCTACAAAATGGGCAATGTATAGTCAAGAGTCAAGAAGTCAACTCAAGAAGCTTTTATTTTTTTTATTTTATAACATTTCTCCAGGAACAAGGTGCTACATACTGTAAAACTACACAGAGCTAAGGACTAAAGTCCTAGCTACATAAAGTGCAACATGTACAACATAGTGCAACAGTGCAAGACAAAAGACAGTGCAAACTGACAATACAAAACACTACAAGACAAATACACAAATTAGACAGAAATAGCACTGACCAGTGTGCATACTGTATATTATAAAGTATGTTGTGCAACTAGAGCAATTGTGAGTATCATGTAAGCTTGTCTTTTAGTAGGAACAAGTCAGACAGCTAAAGTCTTGGAGTTGCGACCATCCCCTCATCCCATATTAATAGCAGGAAATTCAGGTTGAGGTGGCATTTGTTCATTTTTTTATACTTTTATTATTCAGCGTTACTAGTTATAGTTAATTGCTGTAATAACACTAATGATTTCAATTTGTTCTCCAGTAATTCATAATTAGCATGTAACTAACCTTGCAGGTTTGTGTGGGTTTTTTTTTTCCAGAACCAATGTTGTTATGAACTATTCAGAAATTGAATCTAAGGTTCGAGAGGCCACAAACGATGACCCATGGGGACCCTCCGGCCAGCTAATGGGAGAAATAGCAAAGTAAGTAAGAGCTACACTATGTGGCCAAAAGTATGTTGACATGTGACCATCAAACTCGCATGTAGTTCTTTCGCAAACTGTTACAAGAAATATGTGTAGAATGTCTTTGTATGCTGTAGCATTATGTTTTCCCTTCACTGCTATTAAGGTGCACAAATATGTTCCAGCAACACAAAGTCCTGTGCAGAAAATATGGCATTTTATGGCTTGTGGAAGAACTGAGGGGCCTGCATAATGCTCTGACCTCAACTCTACTTGTTAGTAGACTCCAAAATCTAGTGGAAAACCCTCCTAGAATAGTGAAGTTTATTATAACTGCAAAGTATCACTAAATATATAATGGAATATTCAGCAAGCACTTCAGAAAGTCAGGTCATGTGTCCACAGACCTTTAGCAATGTAGTGCATTTAGATGGTTCTAGTGATCTGTTGCTGCTCTCTTTTTATCTGTACATTGAGCACTTCTGTCTGTGTATCTGCACAGAGCTACATTCATGTATGAGCAGTTCCCAGAAGTAATGAACATGCTGTGGTTCAGAATGCTAAAGGACAACAAGAAAAACTGGCGGAGAGTTTACAAGGTAAATGTAATGGTTGAATATATTTCAGCATAGCCATGTGAGGGGACATTACTATAGCTTTATTCATATGGGGTTAGTTTTACACATAGACTTGGGGTACTCCCAAGTCTATGTCCAAATCTTTTGGATTTTCATTGGCAAAGAAAATCTAGCTCAACTTTTTTTTCCCAGCTTCACTGGACTTGGACATTTTAATCCTGATTGGATTTAGTAGACAAGTGTCATCTCTTGCAATGGGCAAAAATGTGACTGTCACTTCCCGTCTTTAGTTATTCTTTTTAAAACTGCATAAAAGTCATATAAAATATTTTCAGCAAGCACAAAATTGCCTGTGCTTTTTATTGTCTTTTGGACTGAAACATTTATTTTTCTCCAGTCTTTGCTGCTGCTGGGATACCTGGTGAGAAACGGATCTGAGCGGGCGGTCACTAGCACACGAGAGCACTTGTATGACCTGCGCTCAATTGAGAGCTATCACTTTATAGGTGAGTCAGAAGCATCAATGTAGCATGCTAGAATGTGTTTCTCACTCTTTCATTTAAGAGTCACAATTATTTTAAGATTCTATTCTATGTAAGTTTCTACCTAAGAATTGTTTAGAAAGATGGCAAGAGGTTTGTCAAAGCATTGTAGGGTTACCAGTAGATGTGCTGTTTTGACATTTTCATAGTAAATAAATGTTAATTCTTCATTAATTAAAGAAATATTTTCTAGCACCCATTATTAAAACTTCACATTATCAATGCAACCTCAAGTGCAAACTATCTTTTTAAATGAAGGTGGTTTCTGCCAACAGATTTCTGCTGATTTACTAATAATGCAGCGGTGGTATAAATATTACATTTCCAGTGCAATGAAATGTTGCAGGGGTAATTCAAGTTTTAGGCCAAATGCAAAACTAGTTCCTTTTGACAATTTGGCAGTTTCATGTTTTGACTGAATTCTGCTTCATGATACTTTCGTATATCAGATGTTGCTGTGCATCAATATTGGGTTGCGCAGCAGGAGGCACGGTCTTAAAGAGATTAAAGTCAGCAAGAGTTCATTTTTTCAGATGAGAACGGGAAGGACCAAGGCATCAACGTGCGGCAGAAGGTGAAAGAGATGTTGGAGTTTGTGCAAGATGATGACAGGCTGCGAGAGGAGAGAAAGAAGGCCAAGAAAAACAGGGACAAATATATTGGTGTGTCGTCTGATAGCATGGGGGACTACAGATACGGTGAGTCCTGCCATCAGAAACAATTTCCTCTGTTTTTCTCTCTCTCACTCATACTCAGTCACACACTTTCGGCCTAATGCTCAGCAGGGACTTGCACATAGTTGGATGTGGATGACTGGGGAGTTGTTTATCATGTGTGATTCCATGGTGGTTTTCTGTCTTCCATATTCTTCGATTCTCTCTTCCTCCCAGGTGGTTTGTTTTGCCAGATGAATGAACTCGGGTTTTGTTTTAATATCCAGGACTTTTTCTTACCAGATCACACGTACATTTAGATATTTGATGTTACTGCTTTAATGTCCCTTTTAAATTTCAGCTTTTAACTATACATCAAGCTACATGTTTCTGTTATTCTTCTTTTTATTGTTTCATTCAATCATTGTGAATTAATGCTTCCAACTAAATGATGACTAGTGGCACTAAGCAGACAACAAAGCATTAAAAAGTCCAAACCATTCAACGCAAGTAATGTTTTACTTTGGCTGTACACATAATGTTTAATGTTTTTACACATTTTTATTTCTTTTATTTTTTTACACATTTTATCCAACTGTAACATATAAATGTCCAACTACTGCTGAAAATTATCTTTTTATATATTTTTACAATTCACAGAAATGCACAGAGTTTGCATGTTCTCCTTGTGACTCAGGATTTTTGTCTAGGTACAGTCTCCTCCCCCTGTTCAATGTGCTGTAGGCTGATTGGCATCTCTAAATTCTCTGAAGTATGAAAATGTGTGTGTGTGTGTGTGTGTGTGTGTGTGTGTGTGTGTGTGTGTGTGTGTGTGTGTGTGTGTGTGTGTGTGTGTGTGATTGACACCTCATTCACATTGTCAACTGCCTTTTTCCCCAGAGTCCCCTGAGTACACCCCTAAGTGAAAATGAATTAGAGACCTTGCGCTCCCCCACCTTCCATTTGAAGATGGCCCACAGATGCTCAATAGGGTTTAGATCTGGAAACATGCTTGGCCAGTCCATCACCTTTACCCTCAGCTTCTTTAGCAAGGCAGTGGTTGTCTTGGAGGTGTTTTTGGGGTTGTTATCATGTTGGAATACTGCCCTGTGTCCCAGTCTCCGAAGAGAGGGGATCATGCTCTGCTTCAGTATGTCACAATACACATTGGCATTTATGGTTCCCTCAATGAACTGTACTCTTCACCTGGTTGCCGCCACACACGCTTGACACCATCTGAACCAAATAAGTGTATCTTGGTCTCATCAGACTTCTGGGACGACAGCCATGCAAACTAATTTGATGCAGTGTCTGGCGTGTGGTCTGAGCACTGACAGGCTGACCCCCCACCCCTTAAACCTCTGCAGCAATGCTGGCAGCATTCATACGTCTATTTCCCAAACACACCTCTGGATATGATGCTGACCAAGTGTAGTGCACTCAGCTTCTTTGGTCGACCATAACGAGGCCTGTTCTGAGTGGAACCTGTCCTGTTAAACCGCTGTAAGGTCTTGGCCACTGTGCTGCAGCTCAGTTTCAGGGTTTTCTCAATCTTCTTATAGCCTACACCATCTTTCATTCAAGTTCTTTGCCACGAGGTGCCACGTTGAACTTCCAGTGACCAGTATGAGGGTGAGAGGGATAACACCAAATTTAACATGTCTGCTATTTATTCACACCTGAGACCTTGTAACACTAACAAGTCACATGACCCCGGGGAGAGAAAATGGCTAATTGGGCCCAATTTAGACATTTTCACATGGGGGTGTACTCACTTTTGTGGCTAGCGGTTAAGAATTTAAGGCTGTGTGTTGTTATTTTGAGGGGACAGTAAATTTACTCTGTTATACAAGTTGTAACCTTACTTTACATTGTCTCAGCGTGTCATTTTTTTCATTGTTGTCACATTCATTCATTCATTCATTTTCTACCGCTTATCCGAACTACCTCGAGTCACGGGGAGCCTGTGCCTATCTCAGGCGTCATCGGGCATCAAGGCAGGATTCACCCTGGACGGAGTGCCAACCCATTGCAAGACACACACACTCTCATTCACTCACACAATCACACACTACGGACAATTTTCCAGAGATGCCAATCAACCTACCATGCATGTCTTTGGACCGGGGAGGAAACCGGAGTACCCGGAGGAAACCCCCGAGGCACGGGGAGAACATGCAAACTCCACACACACAAGGCGGAGGTGGGAATCGAACCCCCAACCCTGGAGGTGTGAGGCGAATGTGCTAACCACTAAGCCACCGTGCCCCCCATGTTGTCACATGAAAAGCTGTAATAAAATATTTTTATATTTTTAACAAAAATGTGAGGGGTGTACTCACTTCTGTGAGATACTGTACATGGGTAGCGCCTTGCACTATTCTGTTGATTCTATTCCACCCTCAGAATATACTAATTTTATTAAGAATAAGTTATGTACACATCTGCATTCATTTAATTTTTCATGTATTCAGTGTAGATGGTCATGCAATTACAGTTCAAAAGCTTACAAGAAATCTTTACATCAAACAGCTTTGAAATGAAGTAACCATCTTGTTGTGAAAGATGAGCCAGATAGTGCTAGACTATTTCAAAAGAATGTTTTTGAGTGACTCAGCTATTACAGTACAGTACAAAACAAAAGTTTTGCAGTCAGGTTTATTACCCATCTTTGAATATATTGATCTTCCTTTCTGTCTGTTCAAGGTGCTGACCGGTACGATTCACGCTCCAAGTGGGACAATGACTGGGAGAGTAATAAAGGTGCTTTCCCATTTAGTGAGAAACTGGGAGAGATCAGTGACAAGATTGGAAGCACAATTAATGACACTATAAACACATTTCGTCGTAAAGACAGAGATGACTCGCCAGACAGATTCAGGTCAGTGCCTCAGATGGTATCAAATTTTCTTTACCTTCTACTCAGACCAGCAGATCAGAACTGACCGAATCAACCTGAGATTAGAAACAATAATTTGTTAAGGCTTTCATGTTTCTTCTCTGTACCTAAAAGCTAATTATACAAATATTAAGAGTTGTCATTCGATTAAACATCACTGGGATAGTCACTGCCTGTTTGGTGTTTTTATGAGTTATTTATTATTGTTATTTTTATTTGCTGCAGCATTTTCAATTACAAATGTCTAAACAGATAAATTCATTATGAGTTTTTTAGCATATTGTCTGTCTGATTGACACCAGCAGAAGTTGTATTGCAATTTGGTTAAAGTATAATCTATGCACACAGGATATATGCAAACACTTTTAACTGCCCTTTTTTTTTTTTTTTTTTTTTAAGTGACCCAGATGAGGACAAGAATAGAGATATCCGGAACAGGCAGTCAGGCAGGAGTGAATTTAAAGATGATGAGGAGACCGTGACCACCAAAAGTGTTCAGATTGTTCAGGCCACAGAGACTACTGCGACACGTAAAAAAGGAGGCACCCCATCAAAAACTATAGACCTGGGGGCAGCTGCCCGTTATACTGGAGATGATAAATCTGCCACAAACACAAATGCCACCAAGGTAATAAAGTTGAAGAATTTCTTTGTGTAGCCATTTATGAAATAGTTCATGTGATGTCAGAAACCATTGAAAAATGCACTTAAAAAACTAAAATCAAATAATGGGTAAACACTGTAGTTTGAGAAGCATGAAGAAATTGAATATAAAGTTGCACACGTTAATTGTTAGTCATATAGTGGTTGCTGTGGATTTTGTTTAATTGTGCCTCTTTTTCTTGCAACAGCCAACTGTCTCAGGTACAAGTCAGTCCAGTGGTGATCTGGTGAACTTGTTTATGGCAGATTCTACATCCGTGAAGCCATCTTCCACAGGTTATTTCACATATATTTTAATATATTTTAATGTGGCTAAATATCTTGGTGTGGAGAATGGTAATTAATGCAAGAATTAAATCTCATATTCATAGATCATGAATCTTAAATCATATTATTTGCAGCCTGGTTAAATACAACTAATTTGCTATAGTTTAGTGTTGTGAGTAGATTGTGTTCAGGTAGTTCTGATCCATTGCTGAAGTAAAGCAAAGATACTTGAGTTCACAAAGATGAATAACAGTGTCATTACATAGCCTTGTGGTTTTGAAGGCCTGGAGTATGTGTGCACTAATGCCCCTTTTCCACCGAGGCAGTTCGAGTGCTGGTTCGGAGCCAGAGCCTAATTTAGAACCAGTTCTTTCTTTTTCAACACCCAAAGCACCGGCTCTGAACCAGGAAAAGTGGTTCTTAACGTTGCTGGTCTAGACTTAAGAACCGCTTGTGTCAGGGGCTGTGGGCGGGGCTACTGTTAGAGCATTTGATAATGTACCTTAAGTATACTAATGTTTAATACACTTTTACTTTACCGCGATATGATACATTATCAGCACACATGATAGTAGGTAGCTACATGCTAAGGCTAACTTTTTTCTGTGTTAATGATAAAATAACGTTATGTACTTTCTCGATAACAACCTCCGTTTATACAGATTACATGGAGCTGCACGTACACGTTGGATTCACCGCGTTTGGTTGTTAATGTAGGTTCACAAAGCCATGAGCATTAACAGTAAAGCAACGTCCGCCATTGTTGTGTTTGTGTTTGCCGCTGCTGCGCTAAAGTTGCTGGGACACGTGACACGTATACAGTGACGTCAGACGCGGCTCTGTGATGGCTCTCTAGCTGGTGGAAAGGCAAACCGGTTCTTAGAAGGTTTGCCAGTGGAACCAACTTTGAACCAGCACTAGCTCTGAACCAGCACCCGGTTCTTTTTGGTGGAAAAGAGGCAAAAGTGTACCAGATGGGGTGTCCTGTAGCCCCTGTCCACTGGAGCAGTTAGTTGCAAGGGCCAGATGTTAGAGTAGTCCCTTGTGGAGGTGGAGTGCTGAGCAGATGTGGTTTTCCCATTTCTTACTATCTCCTTCTTCACTTTCATAATACACATCAGTTGAACAGCTGCTTCTGTCCCTCTACCTCAGTTTTCTAACCACATTTCACTAAATCCAACAAAAAACAAGGACAGTGTGTGGGCAGAAAACAACCTTTATTTACTCTGAGTTTATTCATAAAGCAATGTAAAGGAGTGTCATATTTACAGGAAATAATTTTACACTGGATATAAAAAGCAGGTTCTTGTAAGGTAATGTAAGGTGGGACATGGTGGTCCCCTTTCTGGGTTGGGTTGGGAGCATGTTGGTTCTGAGGAGAATTTGTTTTAAAATCAGTTATACATTAATAATCTATTCTTTCTGTTTTATTTCATTTCCTACGTACCTAGGTTTAAGTTCCGACCTGTTTGGAGGCTTTGCAGATTTCTCATCACCTGCAGCTACAGCTAGTCTTCCTTCAGCAGCTGGTATGCATGTGTACATACTACATCAGAGAATTTAAGAATAGCTCTGGTCATTGTATTGTCGTTGCAACAACCCATTTAGCAAAGAAAAACTTGTGATGCTATAGATGTAACAGAATCTAAGCATATTAAAAACAGGTAGTCTATTTAATAGTTATGTATTCGATTTTGATTCAAATGGTTTCAATAGTTTCAATAGAAGAAAAACTTTATCCCTACCAACACTCATGCACATTTTTTGCTCCAGCTATTTCAAGCAAATGACACAAATGTAACAGAAGGCTGTTGGTATTTGCAATGGGGCCATCGCCTGTTGTCATCATCTGCCCTTTTATGAAAACCAGAGAGTATAAAGCTCTTAAATATTGAAAAGGAAAGGGAGGGTAAGCCATATGGTTGAGCCCTGTGCTAAAGCTAATGGGGACAGACACATTTCAGCTTACATTGAGCAAAACATCTCATACTATCTGCATGGTAGAAAGGGGAAAAAGTAGGACTAAATTTGATGTTCATGTGATGCCTAGAATAATTCACATTTGTCTGCAGATGCGTTTTGGGTGGCTGATTTATACATATATACACACATTATAAGTTTATATATATATATATGTATGTGTTTTTTTTATTTTTTTTTTTTTGAAGGTGTTTCATGGCATATTAGAAGTATAAAACTAGACTTGAATGGTTTATATACAAACCTCATTTGTAGCTTGTGACTTGAATTCCTATTTACAAGCTATTCATTAAAGCCTTTTGTTCACTTAGCTTCAGCACCTAGTGGAAATGCAGACTTTGGGGATTGGAACACGTTTAAAGATGCGCCGCCAGCCAATCCGCCTGTGAATTCTCCAACAACAGACATGTTTACACCCACTTCTGCCTCTGCAGTGCCCTCTGCTGACCTTTTTGACCTAATGGGTCCTTCTTTCAGCACCACCATCAGTGCTTCCCAAAGCATAAACTTCTCCATGACCAGCACTCAGAACACAGGCCTGCCCTTATCCAGATCTCAGGTGTGTGTAACCTCCCTTTATTGTCATGGTCATGTTTTGGAGATCACTGATCTTTGATAAATTTGTGAATCTATACAAAAACTTTTTTTTAATCCACTGAATGTAATAAAAGCTATATTCTTTCAGATTCAAGTATAGTAACAAGTTATTCTTGGTCTGATTAGTTTTCTTTTTTAAATAGTTTTCCCTTTAATATGCAGTGATAACTTATTTCTTGTTTTACATTGACATCCAGAGTTTGTAATGTGTTTCTTGATTTACATTCCCTTCTTCACATTTTGCATCTAAAACGCATTAGGCTATGTGGAGTGTACTGAGTAAAACATCTGAAGCCCTTTCTGTAAAATAATTAATACAGCATTTTTAGAGTGAAAAAGCTCACTAAACAAGATTTACCCAAGGAAAGACAATACTGCTTGAGATTTTGTGCAGGCTTTGAGAGCAGAGGAGGTTTTGAGAGCAGAGGAGCATGAAAGCAAGACAAAGGAGGGTTAACATACAGCACTGGTACAATTTCCACCCACCCCCTTCACATTATCCACCAACCCCTGCCCCCTGGGACACCCATCATAGAGACTAGCAGAATGAGGAAGAACAAGTTTGAGTCAGAAAATCATTAAACTGAAACAAAAGCCTCATGTAAAGATGATATTTGCATGCTTAAAACCTGACCTACTTTAAAATGGCAACATTTGTTTGGCTGAAGAAAAAAGTAAACCCCCACACATGCAAACAATAAAACAAAGCTTCTTAGTCATCATTGTTATAGTCTAATAACTGTCAAGAAACCTGAGAACCTCAAGAGATTTTGCTGCAATCTCTAGAATTTTTCACACCAACCGATATTTTGTCCTTTTTTTATTCCTGCCTTAAATAATTTCAAATGCAAGTGATATAAAAATATATTACATCCTTAACCATAACAAACTCTCGTAATTACCTTGTAAACAATATCACCACTAGTATAGATGAATGAGAAGACTGGAATAGAATAAATTTCCCTCTGTTGTTTTTCCCTCTGTTGGGTCAGACACTGCAGAGTATGGGGACTCCACTGATGCCTCAGCAGTCTATACAAAAACAAGAGGGCAAGAAGGCCTCCATGCCAGCCACTTGGTCTGATTCCAGTGTCAACATCAGTCTGGACTACTTGGGACCCGGCATGCACCCTCCCAAACAAGCCCAGCCAACACTCAACATGATGCAGCAGCATGGTAATGACTCGGCACTGTACACACACAGCCATACAAAACACCTGGTTCTGATAGTCTGGGTAACGATCCGTCACAAAACTGCCTGTAACCCCACATGCTTACACTGTCAGAGTTCTAATTGATTGTTGATTGTTAATTTGTGTAACATGGATCTATAATGTAATGGCTTTGATCAGTCGTCTAAAGGATATGTAGTATTAACTCAAACATACAATATCAGAAATGTTATTAACAATCATCATAGTCATCACTTACAATGACCTCATTGTTCAATTATTTTTATATTCTAGCCAGTCCCATTTAAATATCATCAATAATGGTAAATAATGGCAGTCATAAAACAGAAACTGCTATTTTTTTTATAGCAGAATGGCTGTGAACACTGCAGTACACTACAAATGTTAAACTGATTAAATCTAACCTGGTTAACAAAATATTGTTTAAAAACTATTTAAAAATATTTGTTCTTTAAGACACTTGGTTTTTCTTTTTTGTTCTTTAGGAGGCCCAGTCAACATGACACAGGGTTTTGCTGGCATGAACCTTGGCATACAGCCCAGCCCTGCCCCTGTGCGACCCCCCGTTAACCCCATGGTGGGAAACCTGGGCATGCCACCTGCAATGGGAAGCGGGGTTATGGGTGTATCTCCTGTGGGAGGCATGCCACTCAATCAGGGCATGATGGGAATGAACATGACCATGGGAATGCCCGGAGCTGTTGGCATGGGGATGGGAATGTCGGTGCCAGTCATGAGCATGAGCCCTTCTGTGACACAACAGAAGCATGATGCTTTTGCTGACTTTGCCAACTTTGGCAAATGAATAGGAGAGATGGAGGTTGTATGCTAGGACAATCTTTCTGGAAGGCAGGAGCATGAAGGATTTTTTTTTTTAAAGAGCTGCAAACAAAGAGTACTTGAAAGATGTCAGCCACCCAGAATTCTATTGTTCCTTATGCAATACTGATGTGTAATAAGGTGAATCTTTTTAAAAAAAAAAAAACACCCTGGATCCACATTGACAGCAAATTGTCTTTTGTATAAGAGAGAAATATATGATTGCACTTCCACTTAACATTGCTTCAAATCTTGAAAGAATCTTAACTTCAGGATCATATATATAATGTAATGACATTGACTGGTCCAAAATATTCTCACTCCTTTATGTCCTTCCTGGGGATTCTTCCATTTGATCTGATCAGAAGTTATTTCCTGTTCTCCTATACATAACCGTGTAAATATTATTGACAATGGATATAAGTTATTTAAATCTGAGATTTATTAATTAAAATATTAATAATAATGGGGCTTTTCAAATGATGTGATTCAGTGCAGAACTATAGCAAGATGGCACGAGTGAGAATCATGTTAAGAGCAACCGCTGTGGCCTTTGGAATGGGAATATATTTTTATAGAAATGTGATCTGTTTTGCATTTTTCAAACAAATGTACATCAGTCACACACAGAAGCTTTGGTCATTCAATGTCCTTACGTACACGGTGCCTATCAATCTGTTGCCTATACCTTTTACTCTTGAAAATTTCTTAAGACAATATGAAATTACAGTATTTTGTACGGTACTGTAGACATTTGAGCATATATGTATGCACAATTTCTTTTTTAATCTATGTTTGTTCCCCCATTTTCACTGCATGGCTAGTGTGAATGATTAAAAAAGTTTTTTCTTTTCTTTTTGACCTGAACCTGATGGGATTCAGCATTTCATTATGCAAGTTGGGTAATGGTGAGGGAGTTGGATGAGGATGTATACTGAGATGAGTGAGGATCACTGTGCTGTTCCACTCACTGAGTGGTATGTTGTGTCTCTGTATTGTCCGGAGCAGGGACTCAAACTGAAGCCTTCTCTGCCATTCAAAAGCAGCACATGCAAATGACCAAATTCTGCCTTCTCTATTCTCTCCTTTCCAAGGGATTTGTGTCTGTCTTTCTTTCTATTATTTTTTTATTATCATTTTTTAATATAGACTGTAGGGTATCTGTGTAAGATAATATACAATTGGGGTGTTGTGGGGCTATGGATCTTTACTGGAAAACACTATACTTTTTATGCAAATCTCAACCATCCAACAGATCTTTCCTTCTATTAAGTGTATGTCCTTAGTCATACACTGCTTTGATTGTACCTATAATGGTCTTTTATGTCTGAGATTAAAAATTTGATTTTCATGTGAATTTTTAAGTTTTCTGCAATTAATATGCAAGCATAATTTCATGATAAAGCTATAACTCTGTAGAATTCCACTGAACCTTTCCTGGATTTAATGAGTGAATATCAGTGGTGTGAAATCACACAAGGCAAATGACAAAACGGCTTATTTTAGGAGGATAACTTTGCAATGCTTAGTAATAAAGTTGTAAAGCGCACTGAAATTTAGAACGTTGGGCCATGGCTGTGCTTAGCCATAATATGAATATAATGTGAAGATGCTGTGCACAGCTGAGATTTCTTGTGGTAAGAGAGTGATTGGCGGTGCAGGAGAGCCTCCATCTGGCCACGTGTGTGTTCCCATAGCCAGAGCCAGATTATGCATATGTGTAAAACAGCCATTTAGGAAAAATGAAGATGTAAGATGGCTGGACAGAAAAGTTTAGCTAGAGAACAGTTTGCTAGGGAGCTTTGACACCACAATGTAATTCTCATAAGGTTCATATTAATCCTGTACATGGGTGTAATAGTTGTAGCATGAGCTCATTCTAAACCCTCTAGATCAATGGTCCAGGTCAGGTGTTAACATTTGGAGAAAAAACCTGAGAGATTTGCCGTCAAAACTTATTGTATGGACACTCTGGGGGGAACCACCATTAGGGTTTAATCTACACTTTTTTTTTAATAAAATCTGTGAGCTCGTTTGGTTCAAATGTATCAACTGAATATGGAAAATGTTTTGTCAACCTGAAAAAGAAAAAAAATACAATACAAAAAAATAATCTTTGAATATTAAATGTGAAATACTTTCGAGCCTTACAGAAGTAGGACCGATCATGAAGCGTAATGGCTTCCCTAATAGACTAAAATGCAATTTATATGTATGCATTTGCAATTTTTTCTCCAGGAAACATTTAGGTTAAAAACATCTGAGTGCTGTGTTCAATTTCCAACTTTAAAAGCTCAATTATTCATGCTGTGCTTTACAAACTCCACTGAGACTTGTCATTTCTAACAGAGAGAGATTTATATAAAACTAACAGGACATTCCCGTTTCTTTGCCTCTTTCACACTTATGTTTGTCAGAGTGGAAATGGCTACTAATGGGATTTAGAGACAGGCTTTTAGTTTCAAAGTTGCTCTTGTAGCATTATTGTTAAACTCTTTTTAAATGTTTTTGTTCAAATGTTTCCAAAAAGTATCTAAAATATAAGTGATGTACAGATATTAGTGAAATATCAAAGATTTGTCCTTTGCCAGATAAACGTAACATGTAACCGGTCTCACAGCACCACCTAGTGGACATCTCTGTGATGAGCGTTTACACAGATCATTGCAAAGAAGTATGAATTGAGTTTATTTTCTCCATTTCTACAAATATGATTATATTCATATAAATATGATGCAATAAAAAACTCCTGTCCAATAAGAATCAGAAACATTATCTATTCCAATAACCAGTTCATACAATGCTACTAGTGCAGAATATTTACTAGCAGGACATTTTCTCCCCGGATAAAGAGCTGATTGACGTGACGCAGACGCACTCTTCCATACTCAACTCTTGGCTTAGACATCTTTGGTCTCTGCTTTAACCCAGCACCAGATATATGAGATATGTCTGTGCTGGTCACTGCTAGGGTTTTCACACATTGTGGCAGTCTCGCCGTTGCTTGTTTGGACATTGGGACACTGGCAACACTGCTTGTGCTGATGCGGTGTTGCTCAACACTCGGCCCATGTGTTTTTGAATTTCCAGCCTCCGCTGCTGCTTTGTCAGATGCAGCTTGAACTTGCAACTTTTGGAATAGCTGTAAACAGGATGAAGATCACAGATACAGAGCCATCAGAAGACGTCCCTAACCCTCAACAGAGCATAATGTCAGTGGTCTGTCATTCTTCACACAATTACTGGTCACAACAAATGCTAATTATAAATACAAAACTGGTAAATAATTAGCTAACTATCCTGGGAGCATAGGGGTGATGCCAATCCACACGTACACACCCTCACACTTAGGGTACATTGATAAGCCAATCCACCTACTGCCATTTTTCTAACAGAAAACCCACATCCACACAACTTGTACACCTCAATCAGCTCAACAGCTTCCTAGTTTGAGACTCAATATACGGTATACAAGAATTTGGCCACTGGTATGTAACTCATTACACACTGGGACACCGCTAACTTCATACATGTCTCATAATTTTCTTAGCATTTCTGCCATGATACTTCAAGCAGGAGGCTGTATGCAAGCAAATGGTATTTTTTAACCATTAAACCATGAATCAATGAATTATTAATAATTAAGTCATTATATTCAAGCAAAAAGCATACAGAATCTGTAATAAATTTAAAGGTGCCCTTCCACACAAAACCGTTTTTTCTTGGATGTGTTAGGTCCATATGTGTTTGTGTTGTGTCGTGAATTTGAAAACGAACTGCTACCTCCCCGGTCAGTTCTAGCCACTTAAAAGAAATAAGGGGAGAAATCAGGTCAGTTGGAAAAGCTGCTCAGTGTGACGTAGTAATGACTCAGCTCATTACTATTCATGAGCTCTCCCACTTGAGACC
This sequence comes from Tachysurus vachellii, assembly GCF_030014155.1. Lineage (NCBI taxonomy): Eukaryota > Metazoa > Chordata > Actinopteri > Siluriformes > Bagridae > Tachysurus > Tachysurus vachellii. The sequence continues at coordinate 14,449,990 of NC_083472.1, forward strand.
GCGCCCCCAGAATTCGTGTAGCTCAGTGAGTTTCCTATACAGCAAGGATGGCTGAACGTCAACGGGCTTGTGAAGAAGCCATTCTGCCGCAATTCAAGGTAAATTGTAAACAAAGTTCCTCTAGCCTAGGCTACTTATTGCGCTGGGTGAATGAATAGTCATGCTCTCATGTCCAAGCGGTTAGCCAATTGGAGCCCAGCAGCATAGCTCATTTGAATATTCATGACAACTGGTGCAAATCGAGCTGTCTTCCTGCAGGCTTTCTATACCAATAGCTTGAAACAAGGTAACCAAGGCATTTTTTCCACAAAAAAGTTACAGAGTCCATGGTAAACTTCAGACATTACCACAAAAGTAATGAAATACGTGTGGCAGGGCACCTTTAAACATAATTTATGTAGGTAATTATTTGTGAGATACTACTATGATAACAAGCTGATTACATTTGTATAAGAATTTAGCTGAGAGTTCATTTGTTCATCAGCTCAGGGAACATAGTGAAAATTTATGTGCCCTGTTTTTGAGGTGCATTGGGAATTTATTTTTTTTGCAAACATTCGAGTGCACTGTAAGGGTTTCCTGATTGAGGCAAATGTCCAGCTCCCTGATCAGTGCCCTGCCTACTGAACTACAAAGCTGATTGAGACCAACACTGAGATGCCAAGTCACCTAAGAATCAAACTCAAGTCCTACTGCAGAAAAAAAACAGCAATTCTACATAGACAGAGTAAATATTTTGCTGTACAAAAAGCCTTACCCTTGTAACAGTCAGTGCTTTTTCATGGTAGAAAGCCTCTCCGAGTAACTGCTCCCTGTACGTTTCATCCACATCCACCATCGCCTAGTTACAACACAAATGAAGAGTCAAAGCTACAATAAATGTGAGAAAAAAACTGAATTATTACAACAAATGTAGTGACAATATGATAAATTTACAAAATAATTCTTTATGTTTTTGTGTACATAATGTTTTTAAATATTAAATATTTGGATTCTCTGGTTTTAGCATGCTTCTGTGTTCCATTGTAAAAACAAATTCTACTGGATTGAATACACCTGTATTGTGCATTCAGGAATTACATCTTATTATTGGAAAGTTAATGGAAATTACAGAGGGTGCATTGGGAGTTTAAAATCCTAAATTATTTTCTTTAAAACCCCCCATCAAAAAATTGTAAAGGATTCTAATATGAAATTTGATCAGGGTTGTAATTAAAATTTCTTAATATATATAAAGGAATTAACTTTCAGTATTAAGTCCTATAAGGATTTATGGTATTATTGTCCTAAGATTTTTTATATGAATCCTAAAAATCCTTTAGAACTAGAATTTTTCCTCATTTTCTCATTTCCTTCAAGCACAACACACCAAAACAAATTGCTGTCTTTCAGATATTCTCCTTACGGCTGACACATAATAGTCACAGCTCAATATGGACGGTTAAAACTAGATAACTTTTAAAACTTTTTGTTGTTGTTACCAGGTTCCAGAATTTGTCAAAAGCCACCACAAAGCCGGTACAGACTCCGCGCAGACCCTTAAACGAGCGAATGTGGACTTTGACTCTGAGACGTTGCTGGACGCATCGGTTCAGTTCTCCTAAAGGACTGCCTTCATGCACTATGGGGGAGAGAGTGGGAGGGGGAGAGTGGGAGGGAGAGAGTGGGAGGGGGGAGAGGAGGGAGGGGGGGAGAGGAGGGAGGGGGGGAGAGAGTGGGAGAGAGAGTGGAGGGGGAGAGAGTGGGAGAGAGTGGGAGAGAGTGGAGGGGGCAAATAGTGGGAGAGAGTAAAGGGGGAGAGAGTGGGAGAGAGAATGGAGGGGGAGAGAGTGGAAGAGTGGAGGGGGGATGAAGAGTGGGAGAGTGGATGGGGGATGAAGAGTGGGAGAGTGGAGGGGAGAGAGTGGGAGAGAATGGGAGAGAGAGTGGAGGGAAAAAAAGAGTGGAGGGAGAGAGAGTGGACAGTGGGAGAGAGAGTGGGAGAGTGGGAGAGAGAGTGGGAGAGTGGAGGGGGAGAGAGAGTGGAGGGGGAGAGAGTGGAGGGAGAGAGAGTGGAGGGGGAGAGAGTGGAGAGTGGGAGAGAGTGGATGAGAGAGAGTGGGAGAGAGAGTGGATGAGAGAGAGTGGAGGAGAGAGAGTGGGAGAGAGAGTGGAGAGTGGAGGAGAGAGTGGAGAGTGGAGGAGAGAGAGTGGAGGAGAGAGAGTGGAGGTGAGAGAGTGGAGGAGAGAGAGTGGAGGAGAGAGAGTGGAGGAGAGAGAGTGGAGGAGAGAGAGTGGAGGAGAGAGAGAGAGAGTGGAGGAGAGGAGAGAGAGAGAGAGCACAAATAACAGTTTCTTACACAGTGTCTGTAAGCTATAACTAGAAATATTTGCACCCTTCCACACAGACACATACACGGCATCCTCGTGAGCACATTTTTTGGGGTTGTGCGTTTTGCAGGTCGCTTCATTCGGCTTTCTTCTGCTTCTTCGGACGGATTTTTCACCATGAGTTGTTTCAGCCTCTCGATTCTCTCTGGATCTTTTACTCCCCTTTTCGCCTTTCGCATCTTTTTCTCCACATTTTCAGGTTTCGCTCTTCCGCGGCCGCCGCTCATAAAGCTCTCATATTCCGCGAGGTTGTTAAAGCACCTGACGTGAGGAAAAGGTAAAGGGACCTGTGATGAATACAGAGCAAGCAGCGGATCAAACTCATCTGAACTAATGTCCAGTTTCCTGTCAGTAGCAGCTTCATCCTTTCCGCCGGTGTTCTGCTGCTTACACGCGGTTAAACTCAACATTTCATTACAACCACCCGAGCTGAGCTTCTTCCTTATTTCCCTCTCACTTTCCTCCATTTATTCCTCCACACTTTCCTTCAGCTCAGGGGGAAAGTTTGTTGTCGTGAAGCTCGAAGCTCGCGCACCAACTAATGCTTCAACTTAAAAGCTGCTACAACTTTAACAGCATTAGTGACGAATAAAAAACAAGAAAGAGTTTTAGATTTGTGCAGTAAATATTTATCTTCTTCTAATAGTTTTCTCATTAAAATAATTATAGTGTTAAATATGTTGTTGTTGTTTTAACAAAGCTTTCGTTATGTACCGGAAATCATACCCGGAGTTTTAACAACGTCGGACAAGCTGCATTTCCAACCAATAGGTGGCAGACCTGAGCAAGGTCCCATCCAGAAGCCGCTCGTTTAAAACGCGGTGCACTATGTTCTGTGTAAATGACGTTATTTTGTGCCCTTCTTAGTGCACCTATGTAGGGACTCGAGCGCTTATGGGGATTCAGCCAAGGAATAACAGCTACGTTAGCAGAATGGTTGTAGCTTCGGTTCGGACCGCGTTCTGTTTTTTTAATTGATTTGTATTTAACTCTAGCAACACATTATTTGTATTTATGCAGCGAAAAGAAAGACTGTGAACGTATGTAAGCAGTATTATTTTATTGTTTTGGGTATATGACGTTTTATTTGCAAGCTAAAGTGAGTTTTTTTTTTTAGCTATGATGTTAGCTAAGTTTAGCTAGCTAGTAAGTAAAGTGGTTTGTTGTCACAGCATAATTAGCTTAGCGTTTTGCCTCCCTGTGAACAGTCAACAGACATATTCTGTAAGTTCAAACTGTAAGACGTGCATTAATCCTCAGATGTTTCCTAACCTTACTGTACTTTTTTTTTCCCGACGTGATGAAGTGATTGTTTCCGTTTCGTGGGATATCTTTTTTTTAATAGCTTGAGTAGGTTCAGATCTTACATGCTGTTGTTTGTTGTCTGAAGGCCTACAAAGGGACTGAAGAACCGAAAACATTGCTGTAATTTAATATATACTTAGTTGTTAATCTGAGGTATTATGTTCAGTATCTCACTATATGATTATAAGGTTCATGTGTGTTTTATCCTCCTGTGTATTCAGTGTCTGCTGATCTCTGTCTCACTTGTTGCAGCTTGCCATGGAGTTCCCAGGTCATAGCCAGCAGCTCTTGGCCAGTCTACGCTCTCAGCGTCTACAGGGATTCCTGTGTGACTGCACAGTCAGAGTTGGATCCACTCGTTTTCTGGCTCACCGTGCAGTACTGGCCTCCTGCTCACCGTTCTTCCACATGTTTTACTCTGAACACCCAGTAGGCAGCAAGTCTACAGTAAACGGAGGTCCAGAGACAGACAGTGTCACCATTAATGGAGATATAGTGACCCCACCGGCATTCGGATTGCTCCTCGATTTCATGTACGACGGAGTGCTACAGTTGGCAGCACATCCACCTCCGGAAGACGTTCTTGCTGCGGCCAGTTTTTTGCACATGAACGATGTGGTCCGTGTCTGTAAGAAAAGACTGCAGGGTCGCGGACTGGCTGAGGCTGACAGCACCAGGGCAGAAGAGGGAGCAAGTGAAACTGGGGGACATGGAACAATGTATAGTGGGACATCTAGGGAAGGAAGGTCAAATGGCGAAAGGGAAACAGTGGAAAGTGGACAAGGAGCCATCAGGGTTTCAGCATCACATCCAGCCTTGTCTCCCTCAATAACACAGTGTCCCCAGTCAAGCCAGCATTCAGCATCTCACACTGACACTAAAGTAGAGACAAACGTGGGAGTACCTAACTGCATCACACACAGCATTAATCTAGGAAGTCCCGACATGGCAGACACTACTCAACCAGGCATGGACTCTCTTTCAGCAGTAAATGATTCCGGTCCAGGCTTGTACTGTTCTTCTCCTGGATCTGCTCGGGCTGGGATGTCAGCAGCTGCTAATATGGAGTCTACACTTTCAAGTCCTTGCAGCACCACAGAACCAGTTCATACAGTAACAGAGACCCTGCCCAGTGCATCCACTGTTATGGTTCTGGTTCCTGTGGAGCACAGACGAAATAGAGATTCTATTCAAGAATCAAGCAATGTGTTTAGGGTTGCCACAAATCATCCTGGTCAAAGCAAAAAACCCACGTCATTTCAACGTAATGGACAAAGTGGAAGTGATGACGTGAGACACACTGCCAGAGGTTTAAATGACCAGCCAACGCTGCAGTCACGCTCCTGCTCTCCCACAGCCTTATATTCAGCTGATAGAGAAGATGGTAGTGAAGAGACAGCAAACGTGAAGGTGGAGGCCATTGTAATCTCTGATGAAGAGCTAGAAGACATTGAAGATATGCCGGTTCAGGTCAGAGAGCGAAGAATAGAGAGTGATTTGGAAGACAAAGAGAATTACGAGAGAGACGTTGAGATCACCAATACTCACTTCATACCTAGCCACACATTGATGCAGGTCCCACATAATCATCAAGAGCCGCTCTCTTTTCCTTTTTCACCACAGGGTCCTAGTGCTTCCTCTTCTGACACACCCAGCTTCCCATCTACACTCTTCACAGCAGCTTCTCAGCAATCAGAGCAACAGACTATCTACTTTGAGGAATATCACGATTCTCTTGGGAATTATGTAGAGGATGTGCCTACATGTGCCACTTGTGGAAAGACATTTTCTTGTGCGTATACACTGAGAAGGCATGCAATAGTGCACACACGTGAGCGTCCGTATGAATGCCGATACTGTTACCGGAGTTACACACAGTCAGGAGATTTGTACAGGCACATAAGGAAGGCACATGATCAAGATTTGCCAATGAAGCGCAGCAGGACAGAATCTGACCCTCCTCTGTCACCACCTCTTCCTCAGCCACCTCAAACATAACGTGGTCAGTCATACTGCACAGAGTACTAAAGCTATTGCAAAGGATAAAATTGTGCACCTGTATTTTTGTGTTGTTTTTACAGGTTGTGTTATCCAGTTTTGCAAAGGACTGACATAGTTAGCCTTTAGTGTCTAAGTGAGTATTTAACGCTAAACTTAACCTGCCACTGGATATCATTATGTCCAAAAACAGACCGTCCCATTCAGGACGGATCATAATCCAAATCACTGTTTAGGTGCTCAGTGTAGATACAAACAGAATAAGATTTTTAAATATTTTTAACAGAAAGTATTGGAATAGCAAGGCCAATTATTTGCTGTACACTGGAGACATTTTGGTTTGAATGAGCTGATATTTATTTTCCTTCTATTTACATCTTGATGTGATAAACAATGTAGGACATGGCACCTTGTGTTTGTACCATGGCCATGGACATTTTTTGAAGGGTACAAAAATATTAGAACTGTTTAAAATATCTGACTGTTGCCCAGTTGTCTCCTGTTAGATTTATATTTATTTATTTATAACACCTAATAGACCTAAATCACCTGTGATGACTGCATTTGTTGTTAAAAATTATAATCCAGCATGCAGACCAGAGAGCTGTCTAAAAAAAATCAAGTCATTTGAACTAGTTGTATACTAACAACCAGACAGTAAACAGGACAGCCAAGGAGAACAGCAGCAGCTGATGACAGAAACATTACGAGAGCTGTGATAATAAACCCCACACAGCAGTCGGGGACACAACCAACAATCCACCATTCAAAAAAGACTTTGAGAGCAGAAATAAAGAGGCCACACCACATGATGCAAACCACTTATCAGCAGGTTGCAATGAAGCTCTTAGGAAAACCAGAGAAGATACTTAACTATAATGACATAAGCTACAAATGGTCTGATACTTAGCTCAATCTACCAAAGTGATAGAAAGACCAAAATGATAGAGAAAGAAAGGATCTGCTGAAGATCCAGAACATACAAGCTGCTCTATAAAACATGGTGGTGGTAGTGTCATGGCTTGGGCTTGGATGACTGCTTTTGGAACAGAAAGAATGAATATAGATGTTTACAGAACCTCATTATGAACCAAAACACACTGACAACACAAGTGCTTCATCAGGGGAAAGTGGAAGGTTTTAGACTGGCTAAGTCAATCAAACAGACTATAACCCAGTTGTGCAGCATTTCACCTCCTGAAGAGGAGACTGAAGGGAGAAACCACCCAAAACAAATAACTGAAAGAAGCTGTGATACAAGATTAGAAACGCATAACAAAAGAAGAAATCAATAGTTTGGTGATGTCAGTGAGTCGCATGCTTACTGTAGCTATTGCAAGCAAGTGATCTGCTACCCAAGGTGCCTTGTTCTAATTAGTTTAACACATCTAGATGTAAATGTCAGGAAATTCTGATTTTTTTATATATGTATTTATGTGTGTGTGTGTGTGTATATATATATATATATATATATATATATATATATATATATATATATATATATACACACACACACACACACAAAAATTGCTGGTCCAATATAGGGAGCAAGGTTAACACCTACATTGAGGAACATAAACATTTGAATAGCATCTTCCCTGTATTGCTTTAAGTAATGTAATGTACTGTTTTGACCGGTTTTAAAACAGCCAAATTCCCTTCATTGAAAACACTATTTGGGGTAAACGGTGCACCTCACTCTGTTATGTAAATGTAATAAAACTTTTATCTAAGCTTTTTTTTTCCCAAGCACTAAATCCATCTACTCAGCCTGTTCTCACAGAGGAGTAGATAAACCAGTTTCAAATATCTTATGTTAATACTGTGGTTGTTGACTATCACTGTATATCATTTATTATTCATTTTGTCATATTAAGTAATAACTTCATCCTGAAAAGTGTAGCGCCTGATCCGGAGCCTATCCTGCAAATGCTGGAAAAGACGTGGGAACATACCCTGGATACAACGCCAAGTCATCAGTGAGAACATCGTTTATCACGGCAGTAGTGGGCTTGTGCAAGTCTGCATGTAATTAGGTCTGTCTCATGAAAAACATCTCATCCACTCACTCAATGCTTTGTGTGTATACTCAGTTCTCTCAAATGAGACATTAATGCTAAAGGGTACAGTAAAGCACTGAAATGCTTACATTTACCTTATGGGTTTCTATCTTTAACGTGAAAGCACGGTCAAACATTTGAATGAATAATGAGTTTTGCAAACAGAAAGTGTTAAATATACATGGTGCATTTATCACAAACTTACAGCACTATTTGTTGCAGTACAAAGTTACAGTTGAGGACTGGGCTCTAAAGAAGCTACACATAAGCTCATGAAATGTATAATAATGTTTGATAAACAATCATTGTGAAAACAGGTCATGTATTTATTTCTAAATGCATAAAGATGGTTTGAGTATAAATCTTACACCTGCCTCACCACAACAGTAAAATTCAGTCAACATTCATGCACTTTTTAATTGAGTCACCAATTTCTTGCAAAGTCACATTAACACTATATTTCTGTGTTCAGTCATACATTTGATCCCAAGCTCACCTTTTTTGTCCAGAATCATTCATGTGAAATAATATTTCAGTATTTTAAAGAGCAAAGTATCTCAAAGCTTCTGATTCTGATCTGCTTCAGGTTCTCACCATGTTAATGGTTTACAGTCTGTAAACAAAATCCAGCATCTCACATTCAGCTCTTTTGATCAAATCAAAGGTTTTGACTTCATGCAGCAATCTGTTCTGAAATGTGGTGTAGTTTTGTAGTTGTCCAGATCCAAAAATGGGTCCTCATTTTATTTTTTTCTAATTCACTAGGTACACAAAATAAATTAATCTGATCCATGACGTAAAAGTTTCATCTCAGTATGTAAAACAGCTTAATATTGTGAATAAACCTTTTAATAATTGCTGCTTGAGTCATCTACTGTTCTGTGAAACTCAGACTACTGTGTATACATATTATACAAAACTGTGTGTAAAGACCAATGCACAGACTGCATAAATATAAAAAGGATAAATCATCAAGTAGGTGTTCAGCTAACACACACAGGTGAAAATGTAACAGTACACTGGGTGAGAAAAGTGTCCTGATAAAGCTTTCAGTCCTCCACTGGTGCATGTATCTGAGGAAACAAAAGTGACAAACTGGATTTGTATTCAGTCAAAAGCCAGAAGCCAGTTGTGGTCTAATCTGTCAAAAGTAACCATCTCTGCTCACCATCTCTGCTAATTTTGGCCATGCCATTGCCATCACGATTCGATCATCTGATGTGGGAGGAGTCTCCAAATTCCAATATGTGAAATTATGAAAAACTGAAGAAACCTTAACAATTCTGTCCTGGGGTTTAGACGAGAATTGAAATGATAAAGATTAGTGCTAAAAACAAGCAATCAAAAAATAATTTTCTTAAAATAAAAATTTCTACAAAAGAAAATTTCACTAATGTTAAACTTTTGGTTATTAATAGATGCAATAGATTGAGAATTGTTCTGGAAAATGCTATGCTGTGTAATAACACTAGACGACTGACTTCATACACCTAAAATCCTGCACTTAATAAGATACAGCAATTTTGTCAAATGCACTTAGTCGAATCAAGAAACATGCACATAAGAAGCATCTAGATGAAGAATCCACAGGTCCTTCCTGTGTGAAAAATGCCAGGGAACATGATATGAAGGAACATGATTTTCAGTATAAGACTAAAAGCTGAGCAAAACTGAGTGATGTCTATAAGCAGTAAGGATTGATTAGGGTATAAAAATAGATTTGCATGCTGTATATGAAGAATTGTTTTGCTCAGTAAGTCAGGTTGTTTTAGTCTGACATTTCGGCGAACGAAATCGTTTCAGTTAGTAAATAATTTTGCTCTTGAATTTCTCTTGTCCAGATTTCCTTTCAGAAATTCCCTGTTTATGAGTTTAGGGATTTGCCTATTGAAGATGAGCAAAAATCACGTCTTTAAATTAATTACATTTGGGTATAAAAACCATCTTACTGTAGGGATTTTTCAGAACCTGATTCTGATCTAAACCTGATCTAAACCACAGAACCTAAAAGGTTTTTGCATACAACGTTTGAAGAAATTAATAGTTGTAATAATATATAGTAGTATTAATAGTTGTATTAATTAATAATTGTGTATTAATAGCGCTCTAATGAGGCTTTTAATAATAAATAATTCTATGCTTAAACAATGAAATAATACAGACATTTCTCACTTATCTGCCCCTGTGTGATGCTGAAGGAGAATGAAGGAGAGGAGAATGGCCAGACTGGTCTAAGCTGATAGGAAGTCTATAGTAACTCAATAAAGCACTGTTTACCACCACAGACAGCAGACAAGCACAGACTCCAAAACTAACCAGCCGAAGACAAAGAAAAATGCTCAGTTTTTGTGAGTCTGTGCCCATGATGGCCTCAGAGTCCTGGTGTTGGCAGAGCGGAATTGATCCCAATGTGGCCTTTTGCTGTTATAACTCGAACCTGAAGATTTGATGTCACTATAGTTATTTGTAGTTGCTATATCCCAACCCTACTGTATAGACTCTGGAGACTGAAATTCTCAAAAGAGCAGCACTTTCTACGATACTCAAGTCAGCCAATCTGTCACAAGCAACCATGCAATGATTTAACAGATCAACCCTTTTCCCCATTCTGATGTTTATTAACTGAAGCGAGCAGGTGGTGTACAGGCTTTCCTAAAATGGTGGACAGTTATTGTATCTAGTCATTAGTTCTTACTTGTGATCTCAAAAGAGAGCTGTTGGTGACACTTTTTATGAGCTTTTACATGTCCTAGACATTTTGCTTTGACTGAATTTCTTTTTATTTTTAATACTGGTGAATGACTCAACTGCTGTCTGTACACTTGTATACTAAAGGCCAACACAATGTGCAAATCTTTACAAAGTTTTTAAATAAATGAAGAGGCTAAAGTTGCACTTGTTTATAAAGAACCCTCAGGCTGCATCAGTATACTTACTTCTTGATCAGATGATGGTTTCTGTACCTCCTTCAACACCAGTCCTGTGTAGTCCTGAGGGTGCGTCACTTCCTGACCTTTCAGACCCCGCCCCCTAAACGACACTGTCTTTTCTACAATGAAACACACAAACATATGACCATTGTCTGAAATTAACCATAGTGCATTTATTAACCATGAACTAAAACTCGCATGGACGACAAACCGTGCTTTCTCTCCTTCACCGTCGGCGTGAAAAACGTGGCCACTTGTGCAGCTCCGTCGTGCTCGACGTCACAAGGTAACAGATGAACGTCTGACTGATGGGTCTGATTCACAGAGCCGAGCTGCACCACAGTCACACAACTGTTCACTGCCATCTGAGGACACAAATACACAGGGCACATTCAACACCCCTAGATTAGCACGCTATGGGTGAATTGTGAAGTAATGTCTTCTACAACGTATACAATTTATATCTTGTATATATTAAGCATAAGTAGCCATTTATGAGTTGTGGTAGCTCAGTGGTTAAGATGTTTGATTACTGATCAGAAGGTCATGAGTTCTAATCCCTTAAAATGTAAGTCACTCAGGATAAGATAACTGGATAACTGCTAAATGAACAAAAAACAACTGGACCACAGACAGTCCCATTTTCACTCGGGTTATTTGTGATACTGTCTGACTTTTCGGTTGTCACAGTGATTATTCCTGCTAGTTTTAAACAGTTAAACTGACTCTTACCCTTAAAACAAACTCTTCTCTCTTCTCGTGAAAACGCGCTGTTTACAAACTGCATGAATTAAAACGAGGGAGTTTTGGCGGGTGTTACAACAAACACTGCCCTCTAGCGCACTGGGGTTAAATTGTAGTTTTGTAGATTGAGATTTTGTTGTTATCGCCAGAATTCGCATTTAAATTTTCCACTGTATAATGTAAAATAATATATAATGGAAATGTATAAAATAAATATACATGAAGTATATAGAATTTATTTATTTATTATCTAAACCCGAACCTGACGTATGATGTGTAACGCATAAAATGTCCGACTAGGAACTTGTGTCGAAACACGACTTGTGGCTCAAATAACATTCTGAGTTGAGTTAATACATGAGTTAATAATACATTTAAAATATGGTCTGTGTACTACTTTAAAAAGTGATAGCAAAAAAAGACAGAACGCACTTTATATCAGTTTTGAGCAATTTGTTACATTCGAACGCTAGCTATGTCGTTGATGTGCACGTGCAGGTTAGCCAGGAAGAGGTAAACATTAGCCTAGTGTGGATGTGTGTCTGCAGTTTTAAGTTTCAGTGTAATATACAGCTCTTTAACGTGTTGCAGTGTAGCAAGATTAGTGCAAAGGTCTACCTGCTATAGTAGATTTCCTAATATCCGATACATATATATAGTTATATTTATCGGATATTAAGCAGGTAGACCTTTGCACTAATATATATATATATATATATATATATATATATATATATATATATATATATATATATATATACACAGATTGTTATTGCATTAATTTTTTTCTTAGGATTTTAATACGCAGGGATCATGCACGTGTGTATCAGACATTCACTTTGGCTCTTTAATGTTGTTTTCATAGAGACAGCTCACAAATGGATTGCATCAGGGCTCTGAAGGTGCCACAGCGTTCTGCAGAGCTTTACAGGCAAGTGACGTCACTTACACGATACATGACGTCACCCGTTTTAACAGGTCACTAATGCTGTATCCACATATAAACTATATAGCAGCCACCTTCCTGTTCATTTATTTGTTTATTTTTATAGGAAACATCTGTTAGAGAAGGGCGCTTTAGATCAGCAGTACTGCGTACAGAAACACTCAGATGGAACAGTGACTCTCCCGGTCTTTCCCTGGGCTCTGTCTCACCTGGATTCTCTCACACTGCACAGCTCTGTGGATCAGGACAGCTCCTGTAAAATCGTTCAAATGCAGGTTGCCATAATCACAATATATATGATATATAAGGTTATATACATGTTTTTAGGTTTGGCATTGTAGGCCATGAATCCATTTGCCTTCCCTGTGTTTGTTGTTTATGATTATGATTAGGTTCCTCAGCCGTCAAAGAAAAGCAAAACGAAGCCTCATAGAGACAGAATGATTGAGGTTGTGCAGGAACTGGTGGCGACTAAAGGAGTGCAGTGGAGTAGGGAACTTGAAGATGACCTGCCCAGTGGATGGCAACGTCATGGAGATCTGCTTTTATTTGGTGATGGATGCTTTTCACAAGCAATCTGGAGAAAATTTGGTATGACAACTTCTACTTTAAGGGCTAGTTTCTCTTGACTTATTATTATTGATGTTTTTGTTGTTAATGGTGTGGTGGTTTCCATGATGACCCTATTTTCTATTTTATTGATTCGTAAATAAAAAATATATCTATAATGGTTACAAATATAATTTTGTTTTTTCAACTACATTTACTGTTCATCCTGGAAAAAACATCCCTTGTACAAATTTGAGGTTTTTGTCAAATCTAAACATTTTAGTGAAAAGAAAAATGTGCTCAACCTGATTGTGTTAGTGTGCCAACACCATATCTAATATTTTGCAATTTAATAAATAGGAGGTAAAGGATTTCTGCTGTGTTCAGCTCTCTTTAAGTCATTCTACAAGTTTTTGACAGGATTTAGGTTTGGACTCTCTTACTTGGCCATGCTGTAATGTTGATCATCTTCTGATGCTGTTCCTCTATTGACTTGGATTTGTGCCTTGGATTGTTATTGTGCTGGAACATTCTTCATCTTCAGCTGTCTAACAGAAACCTACAGGTTTTGTACTGAAATTGTATTTTCAGACATTCATGATTCCCTCTGTCTTCATTATTGCCCCAGTGCCAGCTGACAAGATTCAATATTTGAATTTTAGGATGTTGGTTTATCACTTGCATAGATACAAGGACACAAAAAAAAAGAGCTACCATGCTTTGGATTGGTGATCGGGATTGGTGCTTTTGGGTCTTGTTTTAAGCCAAACGTATCTTCTCACATTATGCCTAAAGAGCTCTCCTTATGTGTCATCAGACCATAAAACATTTTGCCACAAGGTTTTGTTGAATGTGAGCAGGTTTTAGCAAAATTTTGATCATTTTATATGGTTTTTATTTTTGTAAGATATAACGCTGCCCAATAATCCTGGTATGTGACTAATATAAAAGGTTGTTTTAAGCTACAGGGTGTGACCAGCACTTACCAGATAGTTCAGCATCTCTTCTTCTTGGCAGCCTTCTCAATAGCTTTTCTTGTCCTCTTGTCATTTTTGGAGGACATCCCATTCTTAGTAATACAAGTGTGGTAATTTTATTTTCCTCTATTTATTGATTATGGGCTTCACAATGTTCCTGTTCAATGTTTATCTAATGTTTTGGTCATTTTTTTATACCCCTTTCTTGATGGATACCTTACAACAAAGAGGTTACGTGTGTAAGCCTTTTGTGGACCATGGCTTTAGCAGTCAAATGAAACCAAGAAGTGAAGAAAATCTTACAGAAACAGATAATTATTAGTGGATAATCAGAATTATTTAATTGACAGATGTATAATAAATGTTCCTGACCATAAGCTTGAATGTGATCTTCTGTAGTTGTCAGTGATTATTTACGTTACCATGAACAGAAATGCATGTGATTTTAATATAACAAATATACAGTATACATGATTATAAAACTTTTTTATAAACGTTTTTACAGTGGCTGATTAGGAAAGTCACTGAAAATTGAGTCATCAGTGTTCTAGTGTGTAGAGAGCCCTTCCAATACCAGAACATGTTGTACTGATTCATACGTTTGTTATCCATTTAAGATTAAAATGGATTTGTATTCTATTTGTTTTAAAAATGCTAGAAAATCCAGAATCCAGCTGCTTAGGCAAGAAAAGTTTGTAAGATACTGATATCATCGCATACCACAAGGGGTTTTTGATGCATACTAATCGATTGCAGTGACTACACAAAAGTAAAGATTTCTACAGAAATCGCTGTTTTTCATGATTAGCATATCTCATATTTGCATACCAGTTAGATTACCTCTTCAGCAGGTCTCTCACAGGTCCGAGATTGTCACTGCGTTTGGAAGCAAGATCATTATTGAAGCATGTTGTGTAACTTCAGCAGCAAACCATGACTGCTGGAGTACCATGCTTGCAGTAAATGGTAACACGGAGTTTACTCAGTACCCCAGCTTATATTTATTCAGATCTTTAAAAAAAAAAGTGTGCTGTTTTGCATTGTAAATTGCAAAACCTGCTAGATAATGGAAAAGTTAGACGATAATGGAAAAGTATTCTAGACGATACAGAGTAGATGTGTGTACCATGTGTACCATTCCGTTCCTGTGATGCTATAGCCTTGTGTACCATTCTGTTCCTGTGATGCTATAGCCTTGTGTACCATTCTGTTCCTGTGATGCTATAGCCTTGTGTATCATTTTGATCCCTGTGATGTTTAGCTTAAATTGGTGTTTTAATTTCTTCTCAGAAACGCTGCATTTAGCTTAGCATTTAGCTCAGCATGAGAAATGTACTATTGTTTCTGTTAAAAACTAGGATGTCCCCTTGTTTTTCACTACGACAATTTTCATCTATTCCATTTAGTATGTCATAGTTTTAAATTACTTTTTTTGTTGTTGTTGTTGTTGTTGTTGTTGTTGTAGAAACCTATTTAGTATTTGCACTAACATTAGACTCACAGGACCCATTAAAACTGGACTGATTTTATCTTTGTTCATTCCCCCAGGCTCTGAGTTGTGGTTGGCTGTTGCCCAGGCACTAGGAGTGAAGCGTCTAGCACGAAAAAAACACATTTCCCAAAATGGGTGGCGCACCCCAGTCATAACAATGCTGTTAGGAGACGACAGCTATGTAACTCATGTTGATAACCACATCAGGTAAAGCTTTGCTTACAGAAAAGTCCTGTTCGAAGTGTGAAAAAAGAATAATATCAAATGAATTGGAATGAGGTGTATCTTCAACCACTTACACGTCCTAGATATGAATTTGATATCACCAAGTGCATGTTCTCCTTCGGAAACATCACAGAAAAACTGCGAATCTCGTCCTTTGACTGCAGTGGGGAGACAGTGGTTGACCTGTATGCAGGTATGCACTACACACTTGTTTAGCTCCGGCATACAGGCAAAGCTAGACTTTGTGAGTTGAACCACAGATTTTTCTTCCCTGTCAGGAATTGGCTACTTCGCCCTGCCGTATCTGGTACATGCCGGTGCTGCCCATGTGCATGCATGTGAATGGAACCCACATGCAGTTTCAGCACTGCGAAGAAACCTGCACATTAATAAAGTAGCTCATCGTTGCACTATACATCAAGGAGACAACAAACAAGTAAGAATTCATTTTTCCACATTTGCTTCACAGACAGAATCTGAAGAGGAAATTTTACACAGTGGTGTCGACTGCAAATAGAATAACATGTTCATTTATCATTTCATTAGTAACTAATTTAATCTGTGTACTTTCCAGGGATTTGTTTGGCTAGAACATAATCTTATAATATGGATTTAAAACATGCAGTTATTTAACAAAGAAATACAGCTAATTTTTAATATGCTAAAGGAGGTTTAAGGGGAAGTTTAAGTGTCAGTGCTTTGTAGCAGTCACAGGAAAGGCTTCAGCACAGAGTACTCTTGTACTTTCCAGTTGGACATCATATTTTTCCTGTTTTATTAACTTTGAGACAGAAAAAAGGCGCTGATGAGGGTTTTATAGCTGTTATTACATAAAGATAACTGAAACCATTTTTACAGCTATTCCTGACTATTAAACATTGCTACATTTGGGGTCATAAGTTTACATACACCTTGAATAATCTGCAAAAATGTTAGTAAATAAAAATGTGTAAAAAGATTGATCTGAATCATATAGTCATTTTTGATCAGAGGTGAAATATGCAGAAGGTGCCTGAAAAGCAAATAACGTGCAGTAACTTTTGTAAGAAGAGCAGGCAAGAAAAGCAAAGGACTCATGAATAACTATCACAAAAACGTTGATCATCCAGGTCACAGTATTAAAAATCAAGCACATTTAAACTTGTTAACATCTGAACATTTTACAGATTCTGCAAGGTGATTGCAAACATATAAACTGATGACGTTTGTGCCATTATTTAATACTTAAATAACATAAAAAATTAGTCTTTGACAAGTTACTGTGATGTAAGAGAAATAAAACCCTTTTCTCCACTGTGTTGGGCTGCATCACATCACATTACCTCAAGATTGATTATTTTCCTATAAGAATATTTTATTCCTTACTCCTTAAAATGGGAACAGTACATTTACTATTACATACATTTACATATTGTTCTGCAGTTAAGTGCTATTACATTCACACACTCATTCACACCTACAGGAAATGTAGCATAGCTACTCCATCTAACAGCAAAGAGGGAAAGAATGCGGAGAACGTTGAGGAAACACAACAGAAAGCGGGAGAACACACAGAAACTTCATACAGGCAGCAATTATTCACACTGAATAATTCTAAATAAAACATACCATTAGCTGAATTGCTGACAATTGAATTGTATTTAGTTAAAGTAAATGAATTTAATATAATTTATACCACTGATGAAAAGAGTAATGGTCAACACTAGAGTTACATTATTAACTACATTATGTTCAGTTTTTATAATAAATACATTATTCAACATTGAAATGTGCTGTGAATTAAATGCTTTCTGCACACTCTCCCTAGCTGTCCCTGAATGACGTAGCTGACCGGGTGAATCTAGGGCTGATCCCAAGCTCTGAAGAGGGCTGGCCAATGGCATGCCGTCTCCTGCGGAGAGACACTGGTGGAATGTTGCATATCCATAACAATGTCACCACACCTATCCAGCATCAGAACCTTCAGCCATCCTCCTATTCACTGAATGAGGGAGAGGGATATGTAAATGAACGCCTAAACATTTCTAGAGACAAAGAAGCATGGAACAACTGGGCGAAAATCACAGTGAGCCACATCGCCCAACTTCTGAGAGGCATCACCCAAACTGAGTGGAGAACCAGCATTAAACATATAGAGCATGTAAAATCTTATGCACCACACATAAATCACATAGTATTGGATCTGGAGTGTAGACCAGTCTAATAAGTTGATTGACGGTCATCTTTTTGTGTGCAAAATTTTTTAATGTTTAACTTTGCTTAGAGCCATGTAAGCTCGAATCAAGCTTGTTACCAGTAACAGTAAACAAATGATTACAGTGGCTGTCTGCTGTGTAGCATTCATTTGAATATTCCAGTGAGCAGTGAAATGTGTCGGCCTGTCTGTGTGTGTCGGTCAGTGTGTGTGTCGGCCTGTGTGTGTGTGTGTCAGTCAGTGTGTGTGTCGGTTTCAGACACCTGCACCAAACCTCATACTGTTATAAAATTGCTATAATCAGAAGGAATCTTTTTTCATTTGTGTTAAGGTGTGTGGAAAAATGGAAAAATGTATCCACTATAAGAAACACTGTCAGGTGTATATTATATTTTAGTCAGGTGACTATATGTCAGGTGTATATTATTATTATATTTACAATTGTCTGAATTAGACTTTAAACCCTTCATCAGAGCTCATCTGAGCTTCTATACTATAGGGAATACATGTGGCACAGAGGCTCCGCTGTCGTGCACCTGCTGTGTGTGTGTGTGTGTGTGTGTGTGTGTGTGTGTGTGTGTGTGAGAGAGAGAGGGAGGGGGGAGTTTTCCCATCTTCCGGCATTGTACACACTTTTTTACCCAGACCTGGACGTTCGTAAGGACGCAGCGGTGCATAAAAAACTCAGCAAACGTCGGTAAGTGAACCACAATTAAAGGTTACTTCTTAGGGCGTATAATAGGCGATTAGGGACGTAGCGGTAGACGCAGTAGCTGCTGTAGTTGATTTAAACGTTACAGATGACCAGTGTGGATTATTATGTGTGTTTTCCTCTGACTTCTTCACATGGTATTCATGAGGACCCAAATGTGTTTGTTTATATTCTATAATTTTGCGGTGTGTCTGTGAGACTAATCAGATGAATTCACCTTATGTTGGTGTTTAACTTCTTTAACCTCATCCACAAACACTCCAGCTTCATCTGTGCCCTTAGCAATGTGTTGATCTTTCCTGGTGTATTGTTTACTTCTCAGCCTTTCTCACCTTTCCACAAGTGTTAAACAATGAGGAAAACCTTGGCATTAATCATGTTATAGGATATGTCCCTCAAACCAGTTTCTCTTAACGGCTGGCTGCGTATTTTTGTCATTTCCTCACACTTTGCTTAGTAAAGTCTGGTGTATAACTGAGTGATTATTAACCACCCAAAGCGACATCATTAAATAAATGTTAACCAAAGGACTCCACCCGAACTTGTGTCTTTACAGGGTGGGAACTCTGGGATGTTTGCGTTTCCTTTTCACTGCTCTGCCTGGTACAGTTTATCTGCTGCAGATCTGTGCTGTTTAGTATCTGAACATTCTTCACAAAGTTCTAGACATAATTCACACAGAGTTTCTCAGAACCCGATGATGTCTGAATCCATCCCAAAGCTTCTAGCCCTGGCTGCGTCCCCAGCTCGTGCTGCCCGTGAGAACGTGGTAACTTTTTAATCCATTTGACATTTATAACCACCATATGTAAATGTCCCATGAGTTGGGCATACAAATTTGTTTGCAGCCAACGTGCAAATACAATACTAGTTTTGAAAGTATATGTACCCACTCTTCAAAGAGGGAGTAAATCAAGAATCTCCTCTTGTTAATAGGCACCTTTATCCAGAATGACCTACAATTTTTTTATTTTTATTTCTACAACTAAGCAATTGAGGGTTAAGGGCCTTGCTCAGGAACCCAGCAGTGGCAAACTTGGTGGACCCAGGATTTGAACTCACAACCTTTCCCAATTCATAGTCCAACACAGATTAGTACTCCAACACTTTAACCACTAGGATACCACATCCCACAACATTCTTGTTAGATCTGCACCGTTCCCAAGTTTCTGCCCTTTTTCTAAACAGCATGGGCTGCTACTTTGTGTGTAATCTCAAACATGCACATGCGCACTCAGTCACACTGCTAGTACAAAGTGTCATTTCTGTTGACATTAGAGATATTTTGTTGACTTTAGGCATTGTTACCGGTGCCTTTCTGCAAAACGTAAAATGACAAAAATATCAATAAAAGAAAAGTAACAAAACCTCCCATCAACACACTTTGTATTAACAGTTACATTTTGTCTCAGGTTTTATTTCTTTGTCTATATTTGGTTATAAACAGTTGGCTGAAGTTTAAAAATGTGTGTGTGTGTGTGTGTGTGTATAAATAAATATATATATATATATATATATATATATATATATATATATATATATATATATATATAACACTACAGGAGGTGTAAACAACCATCAATAAACCATTGGCATTTCGATAATATTTAAACCTAATTTTCTTTTGCAATTGGTGTGCTAATGCATCACTGGACAGCACTTTCCATACACTACTTCTTTAGTCTGCTCTTCTGAGACGAAAGATGGCAGTAAGAAACTACCACTGTGTTCATCCTGTAGGCCACTTCAGCCAAAATTCAAAGAAAACTGAAGAATTAAATTTATATGAAGATGAAGCTTTATTACAGCTCAGACAAGATCAGTAACAAAGCTAGTTTGTTGTTATCTTCAAATGTAATTAGTTGTGTGTGCCTTTTGTATCACCAGGATTACATCATTATTTAACTAGCAGAAAAACATCCCAAGCCATTTTTGTTTAAATATTGAATGCAGTGTAAATATTATATTCTTAAACATTGACTCTTCTTTTGTGCTGCAGGCATATAGACCTACTAATGTTTTTTCTTGTTCTTCACTTGAGGATTAATATACATTTTCTGGGGTTATGTTTCTTTCCTTTTTTCTTTTTTTCTCCTTTCAGTTCTGGCTGTTGGTGAGTTAACAGCAACCTTAGAAAGTTTGAGCTGGTACAAGCCATGGAGACCATCAACATGTCCTTTTTGACTGACTCAGAGAGGGAGCTGATCTTAAAGGTGCTGCATCGCGATGAAGAGCTAAGACAGATAGAGGAACAGCGAGTAAAGTAAGTGCTAAATGTTTACCACAATGTTTTATTTAAGAGGCTGTTCTCAGAATTATTTGGGCCCTGTGCTTTTATTAATATTGGATACCCATAACTGTGTGTACTGACATGTGCAGATGTATTTGCACACTTGCATGCAAATGGAAAAAAGAATAAATAGTATGTTATGACAGTCATCCACTGTTTCCTTGTTTAAAAACCGGTTGAAAACTTTTATTGTCTGTATTTTGTGATGTACAGCACTTTGTTCGGCTTTGGCTATTTAAAAGTGCTTTATAAATAAAGTATTATTATTATTATTGTTGTTGTTGTTGTTGTTGTTGTTTATCCTACACAGTTATGCCTTCCAATTAAGTCTCCTTTTTCAAATCCAAATACATAACTGTAAAATATATACAAAGGAGATCAAAATTAGAGAAGAATTTTTGAATTAGAGGAAAATTTGAACATTTGATTTTTTTTTGGAAATATTGTTAATCTTCAATCGTTAAAAATGTAAAGGAATATTAGCTGTGGATATACCATTGTTCTACTAGGATGTTTTACAAAATAACCAAGACACTTCAACAAAAACCCTTTTTTTTTTGAGGAACACAGTGATCAAAATTAAGAAACAGTAACCACTGAAGCACAAAATAAGATTAAAATTAAAAATTTAAAGGATTACAGCTGTCAGAAATTACTAGGAAGCATAGAGGCTTTTAATAAATTCAGCACATCTGCTTCAGCCACTGTTTCCCACATTGATACTTCCACAGTTTGGCTTTCTTTGGCTTTATTTGTCATAACTTTGACGCCCACTACAGTTACCTCAGATTGGAATAAATGTAGACCAAGATCACACCACAGCAGTACGAGAAATTAGTGGACTGGTTACTGTTCTCTCATTTTTATCTGTATTTTTGTTCCACAACATAAAGGTTTTTGTTGAAGTGCCTTGGTAGAAGAGTGGTATGTCCTCAGCTAATATTACTTCAAATTCTGAGCGATGAAGATTATCCATACAGTATTTCAAAAAAAGTCAACTGTGTATAATTGTTGATTTTATATTGAAATTAATAATAGTGGTGAGTGCGACTGAAAAACTGTTAAAAAAAAAATCATGTAGAGAAAGATACATTTTCCAATTCCAAACCTTTTGCTATATAGGAGACTGAAAGCAGAGTTGTTGAATATCAGGAGGAAGGGAGCTAAGCGCAGCAATGGCAGCTACAGCGAGCACAGCTGTGGACGATGTCAGGAGCCCCTGGGTCGTCTAGTTGCCAACTCCGACCAGTGCCCAGTGTGTAAACACCAAGTGTGCCGAAACTGTCGCTCGTTCCGAGGCAAAGACTTCTGGCTGTGCAGTGTGTGTGCCAAAGAGGCGTGAGTACAAACATATAATGCATTCCTCTGAGCTTAGGGACGTGGTGGACTGGAACATTAGTCTCTTGCTTTTAATGGAACAGGTTAATGGTTAATAGAAGTACTTTTTTGATCTTTCTTCCCAGAGATCTAAAGATGTGCACAGGCGATTGGTTCTATGATCAGAGGGTTAACCGTTTTTCCACAGCTCCTGGACATGATATAGTGCGAGCCTCCCTCAGGAAGCGGCCTCCAAGTAAGTGCAGGAAACAGATACCAGACAATCAAGTGTGCTTTCACTATATTTTAGAGACAGCGGATGCAAAAGAACTGTAACTGTTGAACTGTAATTTTTAATCTTGACAAAAGCTGTTCAGTAGTTACTGGGAAACTGTAGACACAATACAATTACTGAAAAAACAAAAGTATAAGACTAATAAGTTCCATTGTCATCCCAGCAAAGAAGCGTGAAACTACAGGGGAAGTGCTGTTGAACAGTCCAGAGTTGAACTCCAGCCAGACTTTACCAGTTCCAAGGCCCAGACTGAAGGATCTTGCTCTGGGAAATAAAAGGTAAACCCACCAGGTGAAAAGGTGGGCAAGATTTCAGTATATAGGGCAGCAGTATATATAATTCATGTATTACATTACTTTTTATTTGTTGTATTTGCCCTGAAAAACATTTGTTTTTAAAATTGTCAGCACCTTATTAAGACAAATCCCTGTGAAATGAGGGCAAGAATAATGACTCTGAGCTTCATACAGTAATGTCTGAAGAAACTTGGAATACATCTCCATGTTGAACAATCCAAGTTCCTGTATAGGTTGGTGCATGTAGACTGTCCTTTTCAATGTAGATTCAGATGTTCTCTACTGACCACTTTAAAGAATTCCAAACCTTAAAATGGCCTTTGTAGAACACTGATATTTGGGTTCTTCAGTGATTTCTGTTCTAATTTGTATGTATAAAGTCATTATCTTGCTACTTCCACTATGGTGCTCGGAAGTATTCATGATTTTGTCCCTGGACGACTATATTCCACAGTCCATATGCCAACCTAGACTAATGTATGTCTTTATGTACTTTGTGCACAGTGGCATTGTCATCATTCCAGAACAGATGGACAGACAGACCCCTAACAAATTATTGAAATGTTTTTTTATTTGGAATTTGTGTTTCTATTTATTTTCAGCTATTTGACGTTTATCTGGCATCTGTATAGATATCAGGAAATGAAAGCTGAAATTCTGATCTATCGTTGCATATTCATATATTTTTTTGATCTTTTCATCCCTTGCATCTGCACTCAGCCCATCCAGTGAACGCCTGCAGCAGAGTGAATCAGACATGGCAGAGACTGCCAGCCTCAGCAGTAGCCGTGCTGACACCGACTCTGTCTGCAGTACTCCATCGGCACAGCCATGCAGGTTTACTTAACTACTGAACAAGAAAATATTGTGTATTTATTTGTGAGCACATCAAACAGAAACACTTTGAATTTAGAAACGAGGTGGTGAACAGGACGAGTGAATCATTTTCTAACGCATCAAGTGTGTCTTCTTCCACTAAACCCCACAGTCCTTCTGGATCCTCTGTAGGCACTGAAACTGTGAGTGAATAAACATGCCTGACGCTTTCCAGCCATTTAAATAAGTACTGATAGATGGACACAGCACTGCACTTTGGTGGTGTTGTTTTTTCCTGATCTAAGTCTCCTGTCCCTACGTCTCAGCTTATTACAAAGTGCAGTGAACCACTGGGGCATAATTGTGACTTTATGGAGCCTGACATCACTACACTGAATTTGTTTCCATTTTTTTACTTGCATACCATAATCTCTCTTTTTAATTTTTAAAGTCATCTTTAGTTCATCAAATTAATACATCCCCGGAGTCCTTGAATGATGTTGATGGCCTTTTCAAGAAGAGTGTGAGAAGAGTGCATAAAATATCAGGTAATGTTTTTTTAATTTTGCCCACATTAAAGACACATTCTTTAAAAATATATCTTTCCAGTAATATCAGCTGTTCTCGAACTAACCATAACTGACTAATTTTAACTGATAGTTTGCATTACGTTCGCCTCACACATTCTTTAAAAATATATCTTTCCAGTAATATCAGCTGTTCTCGAACTAACCATAACTGACTAATTTTAACTGATAGTTTGCATTACGTTCGCCTCACACCTCCAGGGTTGTGGTTCGATTCCCGCCTCCGCCTTGTGTGTGTGGAGTTTGCATGTTCTCCCCGTGCCTCGGGGGTTTCCTCCGGGTACTCCGGTTTCCTCCCCCGGTCCAAAGACATGCATGGTAGGTTGATTGGCATCTCTGGAAAATTGTCCGTAGTGTGTGAGTGTGTGAGTGAATGAGAGTGTGTGTGTGTGTGTGTGTGTGTGTGTGTGCCCTGCGATGGGTTGGCACTCCATCCAGGGTGTATCCTGCCTTGATGCCCGATGACGCCTGAGATAGGCACAGGCTCCCCGTGACCCGAGGTAGTTCAGATAAGCGGTAGAAAATGAGTGAGTGAGTTTGCATTACTGGACATTTGAGTTGTTTTGTTTTTGTTGGCAGCACCTGTGATTTCAACTAAATCTAAGTGTCAAATTCTACATTCCTGTATCCAATTTATTCAGCAAACCATATTCAGCATATCTTAGACAAACTGCTTAATGATATAGTAGGGAAAAAGGGAAAATCAAAATGAAAGTACTTATTTTAAACAGAAGGCTTCACTCTGTTTGAAGTTTTTTACACCTTTTGTTTTTTTCAATCTCAGTGCATTTGTCAGCTTAAGGATGCATTGTCCCCTTCTTCCACTCTCCCTTTAGCTCAAACGAGATTTTCTAAATAAACCCATATATTGTAATAGACTGTGGCTAGTGTATTTAAACATAAACTATATTGGCAAAAGTTTTGGGACATCTGCCTTTACACAAACTCTGCAGAATTTGGCGACTACTGTGAACCTCAGCACAAATCCTAAACAACTCACCTTGATTAATTGATGCACTTCTTCATCAGATCTGTGATCATTCTTGAATTCACAATGAATTTGCGATGTGTTTTCTGGTTTTATTCAAAAGGTTCAATTCAATTCAGTTTATTTGTATAGCGCAAATAAATAAATAAGTATATTTGTATATTTGTATAAATTTGAATTTAACAATTCACATTGTCTCAAAGCAGCTTTACAGAAGTATAGAAAAAGAAGGGGGAAAATAAATATATATATATAATAAGAAGAATAAAAATAAGAATAAAAATAAATAAATGAATACATACATTCAAAGTGTAAAATTAATTTACAAATATTATGGCAATGAGGAAAAACTCCCTGAGATGATATGAGGAAGAAACCTTAAGAGGAACCAGGCTCAGAAGAGAACCCATCCTCATTTGGGTGACACTTTACAATAAATAATGTAAATGTAAATAATGTCCTTTCTACAAAAGTTTATAATAGTGCAGCCGAGAGCTCCTGAGGAACTAATGGGTCAGCACAAACTCTGTTCACCATGGACTCAACACTGATTCCTTCACGTTAAAGTCTTCTAATTATTGCTGAAAAAGACTAGGCCATTCAGCTGACTGACACAACAATATTTCAAGGCATGACAGTCTCTGGGCGGCTCAATCCACAGCAATCCCATGAGTTCACAATAGGATCCATTTAGCTCATTGCTGCAAAGTAAAGGGCTGAAAAGTTGAAATGCTCTTTTGTTTGTTTAGATTTTAAGCCAGCCTCTGTAACGGATGTACGCTATGATGGGACTGAGAACACTGCCGCCTCCATGGGAGACAGGAGCAAGTCAGTTCCAGGTCTAAACATGGTGAGTTTTTTCTTTTCGACTGACCTACATTCAGCAGTCTGTCTCATGGGATGCCTCAACTATATTGCTTTGGCATTTATGCAGTATTTCTTATGGCATATACCTGCAGGATGAAGAGGAGGAGGAAGAGGATATTGATAACTTGGTCAGCATTCACAGAAGGACTGTGGGTGAAGGCACCACCAATATGCGTGGCTCCAGTGTAAAATACCATGTTACTTGTTAATTGAACAACTCCTTTTTTATTTAAACCAGCTCCTGCAAGAATGTGTTTGCGTTTTTGCAGAGCACTCTGGGAAGCATGATGAGTGTATACAGTGAGGCAGGAGATTATGACATTGTGGATGTCAGTGGGGATATCGTCTTCTCTCTCCGCTATGATGAGAGCATGCAGAGTCTCTCTGTTTTGATCAAAGAGTGCAGAGGGCTGGCTTACACTGACACTGCCAAAAAGAAGTGCAACCCGTAAGTGTACACCAATAATGATGGTTCTGAATTTAATAGTGAAAAGTTAATGAAAAGTTTCTTTGTAAAAAGTTCATACACATTTTACACTGTTAATCAATGTTATTAATGTTTACTATGATTTACAAAATTATGTCACATTAGAAGTAGTAACAAGTAAAAACAATCCAAGGCAGGTATAATTAGGGGAAGGGGGAGATTGGGGTGGGATTAGAGCTGGAAGTATGGTAAAGGAGGTGGTAAATGTCTCATAAATACAGACATAGAATTAGATGAGCTAATACATTTGAATCTTATGATACTTACTAGCCAATACTAAAGGTTAAGTAATTTTGTATAACCACAGAGTTATTTTATTAGGAACACACGTGTACATGTACCCAGCAGCTTTAGGTAATGTTCACGTCATCCATCAGAATAGGGAAAAATGTGATGTCTGTGACGATGGAATGAGTTATGACCAGAGGGTCTGCAGGCTGAAATACCTTGTTCCTGAGATCACATTAGAGGAGAACGACCAGACTGGTCTGAGCTGATAGGAAGTCTATAGTAACTCTTGTAACTCAAGTAAAGCTTGTGGTGGATGAGATACACCAGCAGAAGACCACATCCGGTTCCACTCCTGTTAGCCAAGAGCAAGAATCTAAGGCCGTCATGTACACAGACTCACCAAAACCGGACAATTGAAGGCTTAAAAAATACAGGGTGTTTTTTTTTTTCCGGTTTAATCTACTACGTTTCTCTGTGTGCCTTCGTGTTCTTGGCTGATGGGAGTGGAGCCTGATGTTCTGCTGTTGTAGCTCATCCACCACAAGGTTTAATGTTGTGCATTCTGAGCTGTATCTGAGAGTATGAGTCACTCATTTAAGCCAACTTAAGAATAAAAAAATCTGCAATATGTCTTACATTTTAGCTATTCACCTTTAGAAACCATTTTAATAATCTAAATGCAAATGTGAATCACTGTGCTGATTGTGAGAAAAAGAACAATTGTGCGTATATTAAATTCAATTCTGTGTTTTAAACCACACAGTGATCTTTCCAGCTGTTTTGCTTTGTCCCAAACTGTAGGTATGTCAAATGTTACCTCCTACCAGACAAATCTCGTCAGAGCAAGAAGAAAACAGCCATCAAACATAATACAATCAACCCCAGTTACAATGAGACATTAAAGGTAATGTTTTTCTCACATGTTGCAATACGTTTTAAAAAAATATATTCAATGACCTTTCTTTAAAAACTTAAAAGTCATTCTTGTCGTTAGGGATGCGGTGATAAAAACAGACCCAAATGCAGGATAGCTAAAATAAACTGATTTATTAACTTAAAAGAAACAAAAACCAGAACACAGACACAACAAAAGACAACAAAGTCATGACACGAGACAACAAGGATTCCATAGGCAAAACGGCATGGCTAAATAGACCACATAATAGACCACATAAGGAACAGTTGTGCAGAGGCGGGAGGAAAAACAAGGCAGACACGTGACACAGAACAAACTCACATGGCCAAATGTCCGGGCTGAATCCTGACCGTTGTATTGGTTGACCATTGACTGATTACCTGTCAGTGCATACATTCACTCCAATCTCATTTCAGACTATAATTGCTTTCTTTGTAATCTACTTCAATACCCCGTTTATGCTGAATTATAATTTTCATGAGACTTCATTGTGTAAACCAGTCATTTCAAAAGCAAAGCCTCACCATTCATTCGTTGATCTTCTGTAATGATATAATGTAGATTATTTACCTCTCTTTCTTGTTCATTTTCTTTCAAGTACTCCATCACTCGCTCCCAGCTGGTGTGTCGTTCTCTTCAGCTCTCTGTGTGGCATTATGACCGCTTTGGGCGAAATGCTTTCCTCGGTGAGGTGGAGATACCAATGGACTGCCATGACATTAATTCTGGCCAAGATGAGTGTTTGACACTCAAAGGAAAGGTAGTGTAACAGACATGCAATGAATTCTAATTCAGTGTAGTTCACACATGTTGTGTTATGTAAATTTGTGTTATGTATTTGTTTTGTATCTGATTAAACTGTGCAGTTTTAAATGTTAGTATTTTCTGTATGCAGGTGAGCAGTCCTTTGACACAGTCACCATTTTCCCAGTACAAAGGAGAACTGGTGATTTCTCTGAAGTATGTCACAGATACAAAGGCAGCTGGAGAAAAGCCACGAGGTGAGGGAACAGCTCCCCAGTTTTTTCTCACAAGTGCTTTACTTCTTTGACCAAAATGTGCACTTCTTTAAAGAATGAATCTGGCAAAAGTGTTTAAAAATATTTTAAGTCATTACTTTTACAATTGTATACTACAAAGTCAAACATTTGTAACATTAGAGTGTCATAAATGGATGTTCAGTATGAGCAAGGTCTGTATGAATACAACAGAAGTCTGCTGTATCTATGAAATGTTTAAGGAACTGTACAATTCAGTACAAAATAGCTTTTATCTTTCCTAATACAAACTGCTTAAAAAATCTGTAATGTAGCTAACAATAGATTATTTGTAGTGCTATAATGTATATAAGGACACTTGCATATTTATATATTTTTATATTTGAGGATAATTCTTAAAGGTGAGAAGCTTGTGTACTTTCAATTGTTCTTGGTTTAAAAAAGTATGGATTTGCATGCACAGGGCACAGATCAAACAGCAAAACTTAGATCTGCTTAAACAACTACTGATAGCAGTCTGAATAAAAAAAATGTTTTATATTTTCTTTTAATATTGTCATGAGTACTTGTATCAACAATGTTATTGTAACTTCACACCACTGCCACAGTAAAGAGACATGAGAAATGAAGTTATTATTTTTCATTTGTTATTTGTCAACAGGCAAAAAAGCCAAAGTAGAGGATGGTGGAGAGCTGCATGTGTTAATAAAGGAAGCTAAAAATCTTTGCGCATTGAAAGCAGGCGGCACATCCGATTCCTTCGTGAAAGGGTTGCAGGATTAAATTCATTCTAATAAACATTTCATTACATATTTATGAAGTTACTTTTTAAAATGGCTTGTAATTGGTTTTCCATAATGATACTGTGCAGATACCTGCTGCCGTCTACAGGCAAGTCAACCAAGAGAAAGACACAAGTGGTGAAGAAGACTGTGAACCCGCACTATGACCACACATTTGTATACAAAGATGTGTGTCTGGAGCAGCTAAAGGGAATGTGTCTGGAGCTCACAGTCTGGGACCGAGAGGCCATGTCCAGCAATGATTTTCTGGGAGGAGTGCGTTTGAGCTCAGGAGCTGGTGTGTGTCTAGCTATGCTTCCTTTAATCATTCAGATGAAACATTTCCCTATTATTGCTACATTATGTTTAACAAGTGTCAAAAGATCTTCAGAGAATGATTCTTGTACACATACATTACAGATATTACTTTATCTTAGTAATTACTTACTACATTGATTAGAGTTAATTGCTACAATGGCATACTGTGGTGTTACTGTGTGGTGGACTGTATTTGACTCTGGCTGCTTGTAGAGAATGTCATGTTGGTGTATGTCTGCAGTGCGATTGAAGGAGGGGAAGCAGGAGTGGGTGGCTGACTCAACAGGAGAGGAAGCATCTTTGTGGCAGAAGATGATGCAGTTCCCAGATTCTTGGGCAGAGGGCAGTCTCCCCCTGCGTTCCTCCATGGGCAAGCGAAAGTAAAGATGCTGCCAATGTGACAACTAGTACTGAGCACCTGGTTTGGTATCAAATCCTACACTCCAATTTTCAATATTATAAACACTACAGACCAGGTGACCACAGGCCAATTAACTAGAGCTATGGACTGGATTTAGAGCTAACAGGTGCAAATCAGTGCATTTATTTTTTTCATTTCTTTTTTATGTGTAAACATTATGAAAAATGCAATATTGTTAAAATTAGAATTATTAAGGCTAGAATTATTCACTGAATATAATGGCACAAAGCTCAGTTACTGTAGGTCCTGACTACAATGCACAGCTTTTTAAAACAGTTATATACAATGCATTTAATAAATAGTATATAATATTTTGCACTCTTCCTGTTAGCTGTGATATGTACAAAATACTGAAGATTATGAAATACATTTAGGTCTAAAAACACACCCAATAAAAGGGACCTGAATCTGGTTAATACATAGGATAATGTTGACATCTACAATGTGTGTGACAAACACTAAACATTTAGAATGGAGAATCCTCACAAAGCACAGCTTTGCTGTTCATGACCCTTAGAAGTGTTGATCATTTCTGTCTCAGTCACAAAGGTCTCGGTTTAGCTGCAGCCTCTCTTGTTCCTCCTCTGTGAGAACATACTCTTCAATGTAAGTGTAGAGTTCATCTGATGTGGTGGGGTTAATGAAACGTTCACGGTCGACACCAAGTTCGTCAAGCAACACCATGTTGAAGTGGGAGCTAGTGATGTGTAGAGCCTGCCTGTAATTTGCCCACACACAGAACAGAAGAGCGTTTCATTTATATGCTATTGATTATCCTTAATAGTCAAGTGTTTTAAGATGATAGCAAGTGATACTGCATATGTTATGCATCTAACCTGAGACCCTCAATGACCTCTGGCTCTAGAAATTGTTCTTTAATTCGGCCCACTTCTTGAGGTGGAATTCCTATCAGTTCAATCACCGTCACATGTCGAAGATCCAGCCCACATCCAGCACTCTAAGAGATTAACACTGACATAGTTGAAATGTATTTGTATTGTATTTATTTAACATGCATTTGTATGCATGTATTTAATATATGTGAAAATATGGTTAATATATGGGAAATAAGTTAATTGAAGCCTTAATAGTAACAGACCTGCAGCATGATATTCTGAAGCTTGTAGTACTGGTCACTTGCACTTGGAGTGGACACAATGAGGAGTCTCCTCTTTTCATAGAACTGGTCAAGCAGAGCACCAGCAGACCTCACGTCAGTTTTAATCTCCATCACTAAAAAAGGTACAGTACCATTTTTAGTAGGTGACCCTTATTCCATTTACTCTCATCAAAAATTAACCAAACAAGGAATTTTGTTTCCTTTTGGGGGAAAACACACTCTCAAAGAATATATCCTCTACACTGAAATGAATGTAAACTGTATAGCAGATGAATGTGTGTTTCCCCCGAGGATTGAAAACAATACATCTGCATAATAAAAATATGTAATGGATAAAATTTAACTGCTTAAAAATTACAGACTGCAATTGAAAAATGTATTCAAATAAATTAGTGTTTTTAAAAATAGACATACATTTTGTATAGCAATTCTAGCTGTATGCCAGATGTTTCCTGTAAAATCCACCATTGCTACCTGCAAGTTAACATTATTTCACCGTGTAAAGTATTTTATGCGTTATGAAAATGTGCAATTTTTTTATGATCATCATATGCAAATTACAAAATATTTTGTATATCAAATAAATCATGTATCTATAAAAATAGTGCCACAAGCTGTATTCCCA
Source organism: Tachysurus vachellii (assembly GCF_030014155.1). Taxonomy (NCBI): domain Eukaryota; kingdom Metazoa; phylum Chordata; class Actinopteri; order Siluriformes; family Bagridae; genus Tachysurus; species Tachysurus vachellii. The sequence continues at coordinate 14,481,846 of NC_083472.1, forward strand.
GAAATCAATCACGTGTTCCTCACTCACATGTGCATTCTGCAGCTTGATCTGACCAGCTGCGGTTGAACAGGCAGACTCTGTGAACAGTGCCACTCCTCTCATAACCAGGATCACAGTGATACTCGCACACAGCTCCATAATTATTGTTGTTGGATGAGCAGCTCAGGTAACCATGCAATGGGGCCTTTAGCAAAGGACATCTCCTGACTGTGGAGCAGGAAGCCAGAGCATAAGGCTAATATGTTACATAAAGTTTGTAAAGCACAGGGCTTTCCTGTCAGTCCAGCAATTATACCTTCAACATGCACTGTAAACTTGCAGGTGGCCATGTTCCGGGCCTGGTCATAGACTTTGTAGCGAATTACATACTGCCCCTCAGTAAATTCCGAACCTGAGTCTGGTCCATTTCTCAAAATCCTGTGAAAGAATAAACATCATTAGTTTACCAATCCCCAATTTTAGTTTGAGGAAGAAAATATGTTATACGTACTGCAGTGATGTGCCGGTCGTATCTGTGGCAGTCGGACGCTCCCAGGACACCATGGCAGTCAGTTTTCCTGGTTCTGCTACCTTCACTCTGGATAAAGGACATTTCAGTTTGGGGGGGTCATGATCTGAAATAATTGAAGTTTGTTGCAACATTAACAACACAGTTCTCTGTTTTCCACATTAGAAATCTTAAGAAATTTGTATCTAATTTACAAATGTGCCCTTTAATTTCCATAGAGATTATAGGAATGCCTTTGTTAATCATGTGAACATTTATTTTAAAATATCCAAAATATCTTATCATATTATTAACTATTATCTATATTATTAGAATTATTAGTTGTTCTGTGTATGTATTTTATTTTATATTGTAAAGGTACAACTATCAAACTAGTTCATATATACCTGCACATGTTGGCTCTGCACCACTCCAACTTCCCCCTGCCTGGCAAATACGATAACGATCCCCTTCAATCTGGTAGCCTTGAAAGCATGAGTAGTCACATTTGGAGTGAACCAAAAAGCTCCTACTGCAGCTGTATGTACCATGCTGGATGTATGGAAGGACACGGCAACGTACGGCTGAGAGAAAATGGGTAAAAAGATAAAACGGTAAAACATCCTATTATTATTATTATTATTATTATTATTATTATTATTATTAAAATGGCAAAAAGGGTAAGAGAACATTTATTTCTCCCTCCTCTCTCCTTTATTGCCATTGTGTGGCTCTGCATACAGTGAAATATAGAGCTTTAGGGAGTGATAAATAGTTTTCAGCTCTGTTTTCAAATGTGAAGATAGAAGTGCAGGAGAGATTAAAGAAGTAAGTTGATGTTCACAAATTAAGGTGCCAAGACATAAAAAGACCTTGATACTGTAAACTTGGGGATAACTAATGAGTACAATTACAGATATAAACCACAGGCAGGGTATTTTTTTTCTTGATAGAGAGACCGGAAGAAAGAAAGAAGGAAAACATGGCAGAAAGACAAAACACACAAAATGTCAGGTTTTTACTTTAATGTTTAACTTTAAATAACAGCCCGTTAGCTTCTGGGAAGGGCTGCCAGGAACATTTCTACCACAGTAAAGCTTTTATTTAACAGTAAATCATTATTTAATTGCAACTCTAATGTATTGTGGTTGACAGTGAAAATAAAAACTTTGTCAGTGTCCAAATACTCTCACCATTTACTTTAATAGGAATACATTTACATGTGCACATTTATAGAAGTTATCCAGCCATTCAATCATGTGGCAGCAGTATAAAATCATGCAGATACAGATCAAGAGCTTCAGATAATGTTCACATGAAACATCAGAATGGGGAAAATGTGCAATACCTATGACTTTAACTGGGGCATGATTGTTGGAACCAGATGGGCTGATTTGAGTACATAAGAAACAGCTGATCTCCTGAGATTTTCAGAAAGTCTGTAGAGTCTACACAGAAAAAAGCAATAGAAAGTACAACACATCAAACTTTGATGTGGAAGGGCTACAACAGCATTAGAAGACATCAGGGTCCACGTCTGTCAGCCAAGAACAAGAATCTGGGGTTGTCATGGGCATAGTCATGGGCACAAATGCACTGAAATTTTTTTGTTCTTGAACATCCCAGTTTATATGTCTGTGCCCATGATAGCCTTAGATTCTTGTTCTTGACTCACAGGAGTGGAAACTAATATGGTCTTCTGCTATTGAAGCCCACCAAGGTTTGATGTTTTTTTGTATGCTGAGACGCTTTTCTGCTCAACACAGGTGTAAAGAGTGATTAAAGTAACTGTATCCTATTGTATACTATATCAGATTGAAACAATCTGACCATTTTGACCTTTCATCAAAAAGACATTTCCACCCATAGAATTGTCACTCACACAATGTAAGCTCAGTCTCTGAGTAAACTTTAGAGAATGTTATGTGTGAAAATCCCAGATCAACAGTTTCTGAAATACTCAAACCAACCATCTGACACTAACATCCTTCCCCCATGCTGATGTTTGATGTAAAGATTAACTGAAACACTGACTGTATCTGCATGATTTTATGCAACGCTCTGCTGTCACATGATTGGCTGATTGGATAACTGCATAAATGAGCTGGTATACAGGTGTTCCTAATCAGGTGTTTGTATGTTTTTATGGTTTATGGCCCTGACTGTAGCTCACACATGCTGTGCATAAATATTATTAATATTCTAACAATAATTTAATCATTTTTCTTATGAAATAAATATTCTTGTAAAATTGTACAGGCATTATAATGAAGCGCTGTTTTGACTGCAGCATTTTTATATTAGATTTGGACAATGTGCCAAACAGATATTTCTGAAATTGTACTGAAACAAACTTTAAAAGCAGAAGCAAATCTGAAAAAAATGTATAACATGATGACTGTTATCAACGGAATAAAGCAAATGAATGTGGAATGAGTAGTAAGCAAGATGAGTGATGATAAACGTTAAACCAAAGTTTAACTCAAAATTAAAATTTTTCTTTTAAGAAAGTAGCAGAAGCAGGTAATATTACAGTACATAGGCAGGTGAAGGAAACAACATTTTATGTTTGTATGTCTCAGGTAATATCCAGACTTCACACTACACAGGAGGGTTTAATAATAACACTATCAACATTAAGAGTGAGGTCTATACATTTGGACAATTGGGTCCAAAGTCTATATGTAGGGCTAAAAACTTCAACCATAATTTTCTATATCTCAAATGTTTATATCTTGAATTTAACAGCAGGTGGTGGTATGGATGTGGTAGATTCACAAATCTGGATATCAACAGTAACCCCAGAAAGTGGCAACGAGATCAAGAAATTGATGGGTCAAACGTTTTAAGTAAGGCAGGGGCAAAGCAGGTTTCTAAGGAAATCTGGGCATGACATGCATTTTCAAGAGCTGTAGGAATATAACATCAATCAAGTGATATGTTAATAAAATGAAAGCTAGGGGCTGAGTTGATAAAGAGAGAATTCTTTAGAAGAGGAATGAGGGAAAGATTAAGCAAGCAGGAAGATGCATTAGATTTTGAGATAAGTCAAGAAATATAGTTTGGCACAATTCCTCTGGTGATTTAAGACGTTTTTGTATTTAGAACCCTCACAGGGTTCCGTAGTAACCCTAAAGAGAGTTTGGGGTTTGAAATCAGTGGAATCAACACGGATTACAGATGAAACATGACAGTGGAGAAGCATAATGGTGGAGAGGTTGATAGAAAAAGTCTAGTCTTTAAAGACTAGACTTTTTCTATCAACCTCTCCACCGTTATGCCGTGAGAGGGCCCACCGTTAGAGGGCCCAGCTAAAATGTCAGAAATGATGCTAGAGCAAGAGACATTCAAGCTCTGATGAAGACGGATTATCTTATGTCTAGCTGGAAACGGGCATTATTGTCACAACACAGCTTGTGGTTCACTTACTCCGGCAGTAAGCAGTTCCTGACCATCGGCGGCCACTCATGCAGTGTATAGATGATTGCCCCAGGAGCTTGTATCCTTGTTCACAAGACAGTGAACACCGTGTGCCAAATGTGTTCCGATGGTTCCCACCACGTGGGGAGGAACATTTCATGTGCCCATTGTGTAGTTTAAATGTTTGACACCAATGGGGATCTGCAGAAAAAGGGTAAATTGTTCAGTTATGGATTCAATCAGATCAGTGTTGTTTATCCTAATTTTCTGTTCTCTGCATCTACAAGTTATGGCCCTTTGACCCTGGCTCTGATCATTTAATTTTTATAGCAATCCAATATTATATTTATAGCAAAAGCTATTTTAAAGCATAAAAAGCTATTTTTGTATATCCCAGTGAATTAATTATCAGCAATATAACCTGCCTGAACTTGGAGGATTATCTTCATGGAAAGTACAGTAGGTTCATCTGACCCATAGCGGTACAGTAAGAGGGAACTTCATACCCTTTCGAATCTGCTGAAATACTAATTACCTCTGTTAAATGAAAAATTATTTAAATGTTGCTAATAGACCCCTTCCAGGTCAGGAATCATACCACCGCATTCTCACTTTATGAACATTATCACTGGAGCTGCAGGAGACCAGACAGTGAATGAAAGAGTTGCTAGGGTTCACTGTGTTTATGCCAAACTAGGCTAATTTGAGAATACTCAGCAGCTAGCAAGATTTTGTTTCAGCAAATATTTTGAATAAAATCTAATCCATTTCTGCAAATGGTAAGTTCAGACGGTGTGTTTATGGTGTACATTAGAGACTTTGTTTCCCTTAGAAATTTTCCTGAAACCGGACAACCTTGGTTAATATTATTAGCTCTTTGGGAAGCATGCCTGCTACAGTATATGGGACACAGTTGAACAAAAGTACATTTAAAACCTATAGCAGCAGTTAAGTGTGATAGACTCTCTTTGCCTGAGGTTATTTTGTTATTGTCACATTTCCCCAACAAGTTCTTTGCTCATGAGCCCCTACAGATGTACCGGTGCAGGCATACGTAAGAATAAATCACCTTTATATTCACAAATGTCACTCATTTGTTCATAGTATTTTTCCTTTAATTAGTTCATTTTAGTTTAAAATTATGTGAAAATAACCAATGCAATATACATTTGATTTTTAACTATTATTAATTATACTTTTTTTACAGATAATTTTCTATTTGTTACTTACACTTGTAGTCCAGCTCTGGAGGGTAATATGTCTCCTCATGCACCACTTCATTGTTGCTATTGGGATAAATGGCCCCTGAGCCTGTACAGTATGTAAATAAATAGGAAAAAATATTGTCTGATGGTAGCAGTGAAAACAGTGACTTTGGAAGAAAATTATGAGTTATAAAAACCTAGGTTCTGTATATTAAGAAGGTAACAGAGTGCATATGTTTAAAGCAAAACACAGCAGCCAAAGAATTTTAATTTATACAAAGATCTGGTTTAATATTGAAAAATATGTTTGAAGTGACAAAATTTTTTTTTTACTTTTTTTTATGCTGCAGACTCATTACATGTCACTACAGGAAGTAAGGTTTTGGCATTTTGCTTTGGTGTCCAGGGGAAATTTGGAAGCTTGTCTAGAAAATGGGCTCAGTTTAGACCTGTGGGAAAAAGCTCTAACAAGTCTAACAAGAACTCACTTTTCTGAACATATATTATGTTCAGAAAAGTGGTATTGGTATATTATCTTAACAATGCAGTAATTGTACACAGTAATATCCTTCACTGAAAATTTGAAAAAGGGTTAAAAGATTGATAAAATAGATAAAAGATGTGTATATAAATATAGATATATATTAAATATATATATATATATATATATATAAAAAACCTTAGTAAGATGATAAGCTAACACGAGTTACTCAAATGCTTTATGCAATTAAATTCTACAAGCTTCTCCAATAGTACTTGAGGGATGAACACCTTTATTCCAAAAGTTATTCCCATACAGTAGGTGGTGTTTTGATGGTGGTGGAAAGCTCTATGAAACACATTCGTCCAAAAGGTCTCAGGTTTTGGTTGAGAGCTGGTGACGTTATTGTCAAATTGCTCATTCCACATGTTTTGTGCATCTAGACATTGTCATCTTGGAAGAGACCACTTCTATCTGTATAGAAAGGTTTTATTATAGGATTAAGGTAATCAGTCAGGATAGCTTTGTAGTAATATGCAATGACCATTTACTGTAAGGGGACTAAAGACTCAAAGAATGCTACTCAAACTGCTTACCACCACCACCACCAGAACAAGACAGACACAAATTTTTTGAACCTTATTATTTTACTTCTTGGCCTGCCATGTGCAGATCTCATGTAAAAAAAGAAAATGTTTTTTCTAAAATAATGCACATGTAATATTATAACTAATAACAGTAAATTGAAAACAGAGTAATTTCTTTTAGTCAGAACCTATTCTGAACAAATTTTGTAATACAGGTTTTCCACTCAAATTCCAGCAGCTGTCAGAAATGTAGGCTGTTACCTCAGAAAACTCCTGACTTTGCACTAGTTTTCACCTACATTATGTAGTGGATGTGAATGGGTTTTGGGTATGTGGCTTTGGAGGCATGAGTGAGGGGTATTTTTCATTTTAAAGTTCGCTTATGCCAAAATCTGTTACTAAATCACTTAATGACTTGAGATTTTGTTCAAGACTGAATGTTGTGGATAAGTTACAGATGTCTAAACAGACACAGAAAGTTTGAGGTTGGACAAACACTTTTTCAGTGGTCTCAGCATGAGGACTATATGCCAGTTTTCCATGTTCTCAAAGGGACTGGAAACATGCCGGGGTCTGATGACTGAGAGCTTCTTACATACCAAGACTGTGACACAGTCTGCATCATTGACTCTTGTCTACCTTAAACAAACACCTAAGACTAACCTCCATTCATAATTACAGTGATATAAATGATAACAGTATTTATTAAACTCTTTTTATATATAGTATTACAATCGTTACTTTCTTTACTGTATTGTTTTAAAATGATCTGACAAATTAAACCTATTCTGAAGAGTTAACAGGGACTGGTCACATCTGGTCTGCATGTGTACACCTAGCAATTCAGCCAGATAGGAGTCACTAATTACAAGGGATTGAGCTCTAAATAATATGGGGGGTAATGATACAAAGACCACAACAGGACCAAAGATATTGTGCGGTCACTTCTATTAACATCATACTGTCAGGATTCAATAGGTCTCACCATAAATGACAAATGGTTTTGATTATAGATTTCTTCTAGTAGACAGGGACACATTGAATTGCATTGTTTCAAGGCTATTCAAACAGGTCGTCTTTAAATGGCAGCTTCAGAATGATAAAGATCCTGGTCCTAGATCATCTTTTTTATGCAGAGTCAGCATTTCCAGAGGCAAAGTTATATAAGAGATTCAATTGTTTTTCTAAAGAATTGAGGAAATGAGAGGATCACATTCACACTGTGAGATTTTTCTGTTCTGTCTTAGACTTCTATCCGTTAAAAACTATCCGTTCGGTCAAATCAGCAGATTTAAAAAGAACAGCTGTTTTTCATATCGCATTAAGGCTTGTAAAAGTATTTCCCTTTAGTGAAAGCATGATGAGAAAGAAACGTGCTGGAACACTGCAATGTGATCACCGCTTTAGTTCATTTTATTATTATTATTATTATTATTATTATTATTATTATTAATTAATATTGTTCACATTTTTACTCTACTTATGCAGCAGAACCCAAGCATTCGCTCTGTAACTTACCTTCATAACTGAGTCCCAGAGCCTGATATACTGTAAACAAATCCACAAACAGAAAAGCGGGGAATTTCTTCATATCCTCTCCTTGGTGGAAACAGTGAGAAGAAGCGAAACCACTCCCGAAAAAAGCCTTGAAGGTTCTCGGAATCAAATGGAGACCCTTGCTTGGGAAGAGTGGCAGTGCGGGATAACAGTGATTAGGGCATTAAAGCTCAGTTCCACCACCACCACCACCATCGAATCTTTGTGAATCAATTGAGTCAAAACTCGCTTTGTGTGCTGATTCGATTCTTCCAAACAAATCAGCACACAAAGCGAGTTTTGACTCAATTGATTCACAAAGATTCGATTACAGTCCAGAAAATTACGCATTTCCACGAAAGAATATCCGTGAGCAATTAAATGTGCATGAAAATGTCATTGACTCTTTGTAAGTCTGCAGTATTTACAATTAGCTTGAATTTTAGTGGAATATAGTCCAGTGACTATAGTTTTTGCTTACAAGTCTTTGCTTACTCCAGCATCCTGAGACATTTTACTGAGGTCAGGAATGCTCATCTAAAACCTGAGTATTGTCATGACTGACTAAGGTATAATTGCTGATTCTGTTTTCACTACACTGATGAACTTCAAATGACTGGATGCTAGTATTTTAAATCAGAGTCTCTTTCATAAGGTGGGCAAGGATACACTTTGCTTTTTTGTCCCCTCCTATCTCCACTTTTCCAACAGACATTGAAGCAAGCCTAGCTAAGGAAATCTCCCGTAATCCACCATGTTGTCAGTATTTCCACTACCAAACAAGCCATGCAATGCTTACAGTACATTAATAAATTAACCCAATTAATAAATTATTTGCCAGCATTTTTAAATACTGCTTCAATAAGTATTTGACCCTATGAAAAAGAGGTTAGTAGAACTAGACTAGGTCTGTGCCTTGGGCTCAAAACAAAGCTTCAACCTGAACTTCAGCTACAGCTCAAATCCAGCCCCAAAAAGAGACTACGATACAAAAAAAAAAAAATTCTAAATTGTTCAGGTCTAAGAAAATGTAGACAAATTTGTCTTCTTTTTCTCAGTATTTGTGTGGTAAACAAGTTACCATTGGTGCACAGTTCTGATTTGCAGGACATAATTGCAAGTTAAAATATCAAACATTGTTTTCTTTACTTTTCTTTTTTTAATCTTAAGATATTATTCTAGAAATATGTAAAATAATCTGTCAAATTTACACAAAAACAGTGGCTAAAATTTGCAGATTTTTTTTGAAGCCACTACTTCATATACCCCATGCAAGTATTGGATTAGATTTGATTCAACTTTATTGCCATTGTGCAGAGTGCAAGTACAGAGCCAATGAAATGCAGTTAGTATCTAACCAGAAATGCAAATACAAATATATAATGTACATATACATTATTGTACAGAGTTGAAGTAGTGAGGTAGAGAAGCAGAGACCAGCTCAATGCAAATACTGTAAATATTACATAATGTGCAAATTAACAAGTATAAAACAGAAGGTACATTATCAGTGTGAGGTATACCAATAGTGTAAATTATATATAAATATCAGCTTGTACATGTAAAAACCTAACATGTGTAGGTGGTAAGAAGTACTCAAGAGAAGTACTCGACCTTTTAAAAACGTTGTACTTTTTTTAATTTTGTTTTAATCTGTTTCCTCTTTTTTATAGCTAATGCTTGACCATGGCCCCACTGCCACATACCCCCACTGTCTCGGAGAGCCATCCAGTGTGCAACCAACCATAAATGTAATGTCTGGCAGTAATGGAAACCTGTGAACATTCATCAATCAGGCTTTGAAAGACGGTGGTCTGGTTAGAACTACCAAGTCCAACAAAGCCTGATGTTGATGTGTACTCCCTTGTTTACTCACTGTATCTTCATAAATGTCATCAGGGAACACAGCTCCTCTTAATGCCAGTCTTCCTTTCTACACTAGCCAACATGCCTGGGTATTTCAATAGTCCTGGTGGGCATGGGAACTTCCCAGTTTGTGGAGACAGAGTATGGTGGACATTAGAGTGGGAACAGCAGGGTGTGAGGGAAAAGCAGTGTGAAAACTAGGTTTGAGGGACACCTCAGCACTGTGGAGAGTAGAAAAGGATTTTAGAGAATGGTTAGCCAACTGTTTCAGCGATCATTACCAGAAGATCCTCCGATGACAGTTTGTGGCACTGGACCCACCTAGAACTACGTAAGCTGCTTTCCGCTATATACTCATCTCTGGCTCTGAGTAATTATTAATTCATTTATACAGCTGACATAGTCTGGGTTACATAAGTGATTTTTGTTTGAGTCACTGTTAGCTAGGATCTCTTTCGGGATCCCAACTTTGGAGATTATTTCTAACAGTGTCTCCACTATGATTGTTCTCAGGAGCAATGCTTTGGGATATCATGTTGCAAACTCCAACAGAATAAATGTAAAGCAACATAAATGCTGACTGCTCTAATGAACACTTTTAAGGTACATTTTATAGAGAGGAAGATGGCACAATAGCACATAAGGAATGAACAGTGAGTTGACCAGCTGACATTCATGACATGATACACACTACCTCTGTACATCACTGGGACAATGAACCATGAACCAGGATGGCATGCCAGGGTCCTAAGTCAGCACACTCAGACATGTAATCCACCAATAGTTGGACAGTGAGTCTGGTTGGTGGCACTGGACCTATATAAACATTCCTGCCAGCAGTTGGGTTATGAATTATTCCAGTGCCACCCTTTGGGTGAGCTTCTGGATGATCAGGTCAAAGCTCAGCCAGTGCTCACAAGGGGTCAAGGAGTCATTGGGCATATGTGAATTGCCAATCTCCATTTCTCCAAAGGCATGGTGATATTCTCTGGCTCTCAGCATGACCCCATAATCCAACTGGTTCCTGGGTAGCAGACTGCAGGCTGCCAGATGGCTTGCACCTGAATACAGAGCTCCCCTTGAGCATCCATATGCCATGGCAATACCCTCAAACATTTCTGGGTATGCCTCTTGAGTCATACTGGTCAGCAAGAAGCAGTTTAGGAAAGGGTTTAGAAATTCAGCATACCCATAGCACATAAGAAAAGAAATAATTATACGTCTACTGTACAAATAAGCAACTGCACACTGTTAACTGACCAGTTCACCATACACCTTCTGCACAGTCCCAATAAATGACACCCTCACTTGTCACAGTAACCTGATGCTGTGATGAGTGGAGGAGATGTACTAAGCTCTTATGTTCCCTTTCTCCACACTTTAGTCATTCTGTCATCATCTGTTGTTATTTCCTTGGCCAACCTGTTCTGTGTCTGTTGCTCAGTACACCAGTGGTTGCTTTTCTTTTCCGGACATTCCAAATTGTATCGTCTATGCCCAGTGTTTATGCAATGCGTTAATATTTCTTGCATTTCATATACAACTATCCAATCTTCAGGGTGGCAACATATGCAGCCTTCACTGGTGAGACTAAAGGCTAAAACGGATGTTCGTATTATGTACACAATATCATTTAAAAACTTCAATCAGTCACGTCTTTGAATTTTGCTTGTCTAAACAATTGGGTGGTCTGTACTATATTCTGAGTTATAGAAAAATGTGCTGTATTCTATGTTGTTTCAAACATATACATAAGATGAAATTCTAAACTCCATTCTCATATGCATCTTTTGATCTCAGACCCAAATGTCTTCAGGTTACAGCAAAAAAAAAAGAATTTGCATTGTTGTTTGAATGTATTTTGTTTTTTTTGTTTTTTTTACACAGGGGACTGCATGCTGATGACACATGGTTCAGAAAAGCCAGATGAGAGACACCAGTTTAATAACGCTGATGACCTTGTAAATATCATTAGACATTGGATGCTTATTAACTTCTAAATGCTTATTAACTTATACATAACTCTAACAAGACAAGAATACTTGTACTAGGACCACAAGACAGTTAGAAATAAGCCTTCTGATTGCACTGCATCTATGGACGGTCACTCAGTTACATCATGTGCAGCAGTAAATAGGTGTAATTACTGACACCATGATATTTATTTACTGAAGTCTTAATTTACTCTATTTCCCCCACAATTACCCAAGAACTTGGTATATAAATGGTGGTACACATTTGCAGTGAAGAGAATTCATCCAGTTTAATCCTGATTTTTTTTTTTCATAAATATGGTACCATATGTCATATGGTTCACTTTTGTTCAAAACATAATGAATCTATTTTAAATTACAGCCCATCATTTCTGTTTAGAAATAACACAGCATTAAGAAAGCACAGTGTTAAAGCACTATTTTCCCGAGTGGGCACTAGGTGTAGAATCGCAGATCCAGACATATAATTGTTTATCCAGGTTTGAGTGTTAACAAAATGTTGTTTGAGGTGACTACATAGTCTCCCAAAAATGGCTAAAGTGTAGCATAGTGCTGGCCATCAAAGTTCAAGCTCAGAATTAAATCCTTTACTTTATCCCTCTATGTGATCCTTCTGACGTGTTTACTCTCTCTTCACCCCGGAGGTACAGCCTCAGAAGCGTCTACGACATTTCCTTCCCTCTCAAAAGAACTTTTCCAACGGGGAACAAACCCAGTTTTCCTTCCTCCCCCTCCTAACATCAAACACGCAAAATCTGCAACACGACCAGACTTAAAACCCGAAATGTCTCCTCCGTCTAGAAGATTGCAGACCAAACCTGTAATAACATGTCTAAAGACATTTCTGATTTCTTACAGCCTTATATTTTGGGTAAGTTTCTTTTCGTCTAGCGCGAAACTTCTCTGAATTAGACCCTTAGCTAGCCTGTTTAGCTTAGCTCTGATGTGTAGCACACAATGAGCCTGCACGCTCACTGCGATGGATGAACGTAGAGCAACTGTTTGACTAGTTGTTTTCTAAACTTATTTTAATCTGAGTGAAACAAAATAAACTATATAATTTTTTTTCTGCAATTCTTTTCTTTCGGCTTATCATAATGAACGTCAATACTTGACCAAAAGCTTCATTTAAACGGTCGCTCTGAAATGGCTAGCTAACTACAGCATAGTTTGTTATTATTTCATTTTGCTAGAGAAGTAAACAACAGGCAATATTCAGTCGTGTGAGGTTAATGAAACTGACACGATAACCCCAAGAAAACACACAAACAAAATGGAGAGTCTGGAGTGAAACAAACGGAGTCCTTTTGTTTGTTTTAAGCTCGTGTCCTCATTAATCAGTACTTATTTTAGTACGTATTTGTTTGTATAATACGGAATACTTAAAAAAGTACTGAAAATGCAGTTGAAAGGTATTTATTGCTAGCAAACGTGGCCTTAGTGAGTTCAGAGTCCGGATTTTATATGGATTTTTATCACCTTTACTAATCTTAACTCGGGAAACACACTGAGATGATGTTGGATTTGTTAGATATAAAAAAGTAAAACATTCAGAATAACTAGAACTTTGCATCAGTGCTTTATTCACAAGGTGTCATTAAAAAGACAACTAAACATATCAATACATGTACATAATCACATAATAAAATATCACAGAAAAAGTATGGAGGTATCAATAACATTGATTTGTAATGTGTCTGTCTTTGTCAGTAGCTCATACTGTTTTAGTCTCTATACTTAGTTTCCACTATTTGTATTTTTGTCTATGTCCCCAGTTCATCCTGTTTTTGTCTTTCTCCCCAGTTCACAGGGGTGATCCTGTTAGCAGTGGGGGTCTGGGGGAAGGTTAGTCTGGAGTCCTATCTCTTGCTAACCTCAGACATAAGCACCAATGCGCCATATGTCCTTATTGGCACCGGTGCAATCATCGTCATTTTTGGCCTGTTTGGGTGTTTTGCCACCTGCCGTGGTAGTCCATGGATGCTGAAACTGGTCAGTTCCAAAATTCGATTAAAAATTCACAGAAATGTAATAAATATGAATGAGCAAATGATGTTGAAATGATATTCATAATATAACAAACATTAAAGGGGAAAGTAAATTTACTTTGTGTAGCTTCCTATTATTATACCATAAACTAGATTCTAGATTGATAGTGTAACTTTTAATTTTATTCACTGATGGAGGGTTGAAGGATTATTTGTGATATGTTTTGTCCAAATGTCTTGTATACTTTTGTTCTGCAGTATGCTATGTTTCTGTTTCTGGTGTTCTTGGCTGAACTTGTGGCAGGCATTTCTGGCTTTGTTTTCAGACATGAGGTGATTTTATTTTATTAGTTTATGAAGATCTACAGAACTGTGATGTAAAATGGATCCAATATTAACACTATTTTCCCCTGTAGATCAAAGCAGTACTTAAAGACGTATACTGGAAGGCTGAAAATAATTACAATACTACAGATGGCAGAAACCAAGCAGTGGATTCCATGCAGGGATCTGTAAGAGTTTTTGTGTAAATTTGTCAACCAAAATGCAGTAGACCTTACAATAACGTATTTGTCTACAGTTTTACCATGTATACGGTTTACATTTTGATGTTCCAAAGGAAGAGACATGAGTTTTGGTCAATAGGTCATACTCCCTCCTGCCACTCAGTCAATATAGTGGCTAAGCCAATATAACTATTTTTCAGGTACTGTTAAGTTCAATAAAGGTAGAATATTATATATTAAGTGCATCTTTGTAATAATCTGTAAGTTTTAGCCAGTCAGCTTTCAGCGGGCATTTCCTATGAGTAGCACAGAACTATCAGCAACAAAAGCATCCATGGTCTCTCTATTTGGTGTGTAACTGAAGGTGAAATTTGCTAAGTATGCTTGGATCACTGCCTGCTGATATATTTTTAAATAATTATTCTTAAGCTTTTCATTTGTGTGATATACCTCTCTGTTTTTGAGACTTAATTTTTTGTATTAATTACTGGAAACGTGTTGTGCAACAGATGCTTATTGTGCCATGCATTAGTATTTATTCTATATAATTTACAATCTGTCATTTTTTTTTTTTGCTTATTGAAATCCATAATCATGCCTATACATCCTGTGATGTATAGCTGAAGTGTTGTGGCGTATACAACTACACCAGTTGGGGACAGACAGAGTACTTCAAGCAACATGGCATACCAACAAGCTGCTGTATGCCACTGGCTAATTGTACCTCTGAAAATCTAAAAGATCTCAAGCTGGCTCAAACTGTGGTATACCAGCAGGTGAGATTGCAGCCTAGAGTCTGTGAACACAGACCATATAAAAGTGTAACATGTTTTACCTAGACTAGGAAATTAGAAAATAGACTGGTAATCGAGTGGAATAGAAAAATTGTTTGTTTTGTTTAATTGCTGCTGCAGGGCTGCTTCTCTCTGGTGACTACTGCAATGGAGTCTAATTTGGGGATCATTGCTGGAATATCTTTTGGAATAGCATTTTTCCAGGTAAAAGCAAGTTTATTTTGTTTAATGCCTTGATTATGAACAACAGAAAATGAGTGCAACATTTGCACAACCTTGTTGCTGCCAAGCTCCTAAGAAGCTTGATCATTTTGATATTATTTGAACTTGTGGGACCAGCTTGGTGTGCTTCTGCTTGTTTGGATGTAAAGTTTGTAGCCACAGCAGCCCTTTCATAAACTGTACCCAAGAAAATGGCAGTTTGAGCTTCTCACTTGCTGTTAATGTAACTGGCTTGTGATAAGCAGGCCTAGCTAGAGTACATCATGGCTGATTTTACTAGTTACCTACTTATGGCATTTGGGAAGGTCAGTTTGGGAGGAAGAGTTACACCAGAACCTTCAAAATAAAACAATGACCTTTCAGGCAGCAAAGCAAGCTCACTCAAGCTCATGTTTAATTTAGTGTTTGGTTTTCTGTTAAATAGTAATAATATACTATTCATATACAAAATAATTGACAGGCATAAAAAACACTGACTATATCTTATTAGGACAGAAAGAGTGTTTTGAAAACAATTAGTTGCTGATCAGTCACCAGGGCATTGATAGATATGTTTTATTTCTGTCACAGCAGTTAATTTGGTCAGATTGTTTAATATGTGGTGAAACTAGATGTGCCTTAATATCTATTTTAACTTTCATCACAGCTGATTGGTGTATTCCTGGCTTGCTGCTTGTCACGCTACATCACCAACAACCAGTATGAAATGGTTTAGTCATTTCAGGTAAAGCATCAATTGTTTTCCTAGGGCCTTTGCTAAATGTTTGAATTTTTATAATAATTTTCCTGATTTACAAATATATACACACATACAATCTGTCTACACAGTTGATTTGTTTATAAAAACACAATTTTTATATTTTTATTTCCTTATGAATGTTGTTAATTAGATCTAACCTTGACGTTCTTGTCTTTTGTAGGGTGGAAAAATGAGGTCTTCTGTAATATACAACACAAAGGGAAGCCATGTAGTTTTAGATTTCTTTCATTTTAGAAAATCCTCCAGCTACCATTTTATAAAAGTGTTCGTCCATGGCAACTAGATTGAAGGGAATGAATTCAATTTGCTATATATGGGATCCAGTGTTTTCACAGTTCATCTTGAAGCAATTATGTGCCTTTTGTAGTTTGTAAATGAAAATTCTGTAAAGGATTTACTCAAAGTTTGTGCAGGTTTTAGCCAGCGTGAAACTTGTGAAATTGGTGGCATATACACTGACTGACTTGCCTTTGTTAGTTGGTCCTAATACTATACATTTATCAGTTTAGTAAATTACAGGTTGTATCTGTGAACAGTCGGTCAAATTATTTTGAGTGGAAACAAACTAGGGTTATGTTGATATGAGGTGGCATTGTATATTCAAGCATTATTTAATGTAATATTGCGTTAACAAATGAACTTCAGATCCTTCTTTATGGGTCAACATTTAATAATGAATTTGAGGTTCACTTACACAGTGATTTATCTTAATGAGCGTCAGTGTATTATAAATATATGCTTTTGTTGATAATGTGGCTTCATGGGGAGTTAAATAAAATAATGTTTAGTTAATGCACATTCCTATAAACACATCAACTGAGGGCACATCTGCCCTGATAGAGTGCTTAAAGAATGTAATTCCTTTTTGTGAAACACTGGCATTTCCAAGCCTGCCGGAGTGACATGTAACGTGATCGCCATTATCTTGTATGCCTAAGTTAACATTTTTAAAGCATGTAGTGTCTGTATTTTTCTCTAGCAGTGTTAATAACTTGCTTTGAGTTGTGTGAACATCAAAATTAATAAACAATCGTGTTATTCTATGTTTGTGTGAAGTCAGTTCGACGTCCTTAAAAATATCCAAAACCAGCTCTGACATCAAGTACACAAGGTGGCAGCATTTAGCCAGTCTTTCCAATACGCATACAATTTTTTTTAAGACTACTTATGCTAGTGATCTCGGAGTGTGGATGTCTGCCTGCCCTCCTCTCTCTTCTCCCTCTCCTCTCTCTTCTCCTCTCTCTTTTCTTTTCTCTTCTCTCCCTCTCCTCCCTCCCTTTTTCTTTTTTCCTCCTCTCCCTCTCCTTTCTTTTCTCTTCCTCTCCTCCCTCTCCTTTCTTTTCTCTTCCTCTCCTCCCTCCTCTCTCTCCTCTCCCCCGTCGCCTCTCTCTCCCTCCTCTCCCCTCTTTTCTCTTCCTCTCCTCTCCTCTCCTCCATCCTCTCTCCTCTCCTCCTCTAGTCAGTGTCGCTTATTTTGCAGTCTAAATGAATGGAAACTTCAGATATGAGGAGTGAAACAAACATGATCTGTTGCTCTAGTTGAAAACGTGATCAGTTAACAGGATTAATAAAAAGCCGTCTTAAGTGTTTTAATGCAAGGGTCCTTTATGTATTTGTCAATTGTCAGTCTGACTAAATAAATAGATATTACATAATATATATATATATAATATATTACAAAGAAATCTAGATTTGTTTGCTAGCTAGTACGATATAATGCAATATCAGCCACAGTTAGGCCAAGAATAATAATCTAAATGATCTGAGTAACTAAAAAGACCCCAAAACGACGACAGACCAAATCTCCCTGACCAATGGCTTCGTGTTCACGTCTCAGCACTGAATGAAAGATAATGATTGGTCGATTTTGACAAGAGAGCGCCTCAATTCATGGGCGTGTTCTAAAATAAAGTCCCGGTGCTGATTGGCTACTGCGAATGCCAATCATGCTGTGACTGCTACAACATTGAACGAATCGCTCGCTCGCGACGAGACAGCGCTATAAAATCCTCCTGCTGCAGTTACCGACAGAAGAGCTGTTCTTATCCGGAGTGTGGGCTATAGAATAAAGCAGAAACTGCAAAATCAACCACAGCCTCGAGGAAATTTGTGCTCCAGGTGTCGGTTCCATCCAGGTTAGTGTTCGTTGTGTTTATTCGGTTTGTTTTGTCTGTTTAGCATCTCCGTGTTCAGAGCAGAAGGGCTTGGTCACTAGGCTTGTGTAAATAATTACCGTATTAATTAACGTTAATTCAGGGCGTCAGTCGGTTTCATCGTCTTACACACGCTTTTCTTCTCACTCGAGATGCTTCGTAAATGAATTAAAACCACGGCAAAACAGTTGGATATCAAGCGATCTTTTAAGCTAGTTTATACATGCTAATGAAGCTATGATCGCGGTTTCTTCTTAATCGTGCGTCTTTTCCTGATTACAGAACCGAAAGTTGATGTATTTTTACTTCCCCAGGTTTTACAGCCATCTGCAGAACTAAACTCGCACCCCGTCACTTGTTCTAACTCTTACCACCATGATGCAAGCAAAC
The DNA here is from genome assembly GCF_030014155.1 of Tachysurus vachellii. Taxonomy (NCBI): domain Eukaryota; kingdom Metazoa; phylum Chordata; class Actinopteri; order Siluriformes; family Bagridae; genus Tachysurus; species Tachysurus vachellii. Next base: position 14,500,235 of record NC_083472.1, read on the forward strand.
TCGGATGCCAGCTTTCATAAGCACTCGCTGCTAAACGTGATGAACCGCTTCCTCGCCGCGGCCAACAACATGGACGAGACCATTATGGTGCCTAGTTTACTGCGGGACGTACCACTGGATGGACAAGAAGGGGACACGTCGATGAACAGCAACCGCGAGCTGTCCTTCCCCAGCAAGCAGAGGGACATGTACGAGCACTACCTGTTGCTGAAGTCCATTAAGAATGAGATGGAGTGGGGTTTGCTGAAACGTGACCTGGGTGGTGGCACCAGCTTCCTGGAAATGGCAGTGAAGCAGGAGGAACAGCAGGTTCCAGACGGACCAGAAGAAGACAACAGCGACTTAGAAAGCCAGTTCCACTTCCATCTCCGTGGACTTTTCGGTGTCTTGTCCAAGCTCACAGACCAAGCAGATAACCTCACAAACCGCTACAAGAGAGAAATTGGTGGTGGGAGTCTGTTAAGATGAGACTGACCTATAAAGCTTAGCACTAGACTGCAACTTACACTTTACTGAGGGATGACGCTTTGGGCTCTTGCATCTAGGCTTGACTATGGAGTCTTGCATAACCTTTTTCTTTTAAGCAAGACCTAGACCAATTTCAGTGCTGGGTGTCAACAGAAAAGCTGTGCTATTTGAAACATTTAACTTAAAGGCTCATATTGCTGTTGCTCCATTAGGTTTCTTCACTTCAGTTCATTAAGTGAACTACTGATCCTTTACCATGTAGCTTTTAATGTTAGAACTGGTCCTATAAGAGCTTGTTCAAAGTTTGGGTTGTGTTGGAGGAAAAACTGGAATGCTGGTTATTCTGTTTTTCTTTCTTCACATTTACCTAGATTCTGTATAATGTGGTCATGTAATATCCCCAGGCTAAGTTTTAACAAGGCTTGCTCTTATGCACTCCAACCAGAAAAGATGGGTTGTTCTCTCCATGGAAAAGCTCAATGTTGTGGTGTTTTGTCCTGTCAGAGTACTACTATTGCCACACTTTATTTTTTGTTTTGCCCTAAATGTTTACTTTTGATAAATAATGTAATGAATAATGAGAGTATAATGAATAAAGCAGACTTTTTACAGTGGTTTTTGAATGTCTTTCTTATTTAGTTGAAGACTAACAATCTAAACTTGAATGGAGCTCCTGTATGTGGTTAACCTAATAGGGTTTGAAACGAATGTGCCCTTCTACTGGCATGTTTGAACCTGAAAGCTACCTCACTGGCCATCTATTGCCAAACACTTCCTAATTCATACATGCCTAAATCTGGAGTTGTTTCTGGTAGATTCCCATGCCTTAGCTTTGGGCAAAATGCAACCATTAATTATTATGCCTTCATAAACATTATTGGCCTTACACACCTGAGTCTTTCTCCTGGCACTTAGCATAGCAACAGTTTCCTCAACTGTGGCTGTTTATATAACAATGCTTTCATGGTATAATTGGGAGGGGTGTAAGTGTTGGCAAGAAAACAACAGCAAGAAAATCACAACCTCAATGCAAGTGTTAAAGACTGGAAGTTTGTAGTGACTTTATCTTGTAATAAGTGCATCCGTTCCTGACCAACATGGAGAAGAAATGGAGGCAATGTGTCTGTATAATCTAGTCAATAAATATGCTTAATACTTAAATATATTCATGTTGGATAAAGTAATTTAGCACATGAACATGATACACCTTTCTGAGTATTGTAAATGTTAATCTATTAATAACTGTTATATATTAAGTGTTTTGTACCAGCTGTTTATCTAGTTATAAGCTATATAATTTTATACATACATGTGTATATATATATAGCAAGACCCTTTCTTTCTAGGTACAGGTAGTCAAAGTAAATAACACTTAATATTTGGCAATATATTGCTTGCAATGACTATATTAAGCATGCAACTCACTGACATCACCAAACTATTGATTTCTTCTTTTATGATACTTTTCTAATCTTGTATCACAGCTTCTTTCAGTTGTTTTGTTTTGGGTGGTTTCTCCCTTCAGTCTTCTTTTCAGGAGATGAAATGCTGCTCAACTTGGTTATAGTCTGTTCGACTTGGCCAGTCTAAAACCTTACACTTTTATTCCTGGTAATTTGGACAAGACTATATAATATCTAAAGCCTCTTCACAAAGTTGCTGTGCTCGTTAGTTCCTGGAGAAAATGTATTTGAACCCCCCAACACATTGCTCCATTAGTAGTGATGAAATGATTTACACCACACTGGATTGGAACTGCTGCAATATTGCAATTTTAGTTCACATTTACAAAATTACAGTTGAAACATATGCTAAATCAGCACCTAAAGATGGTTGTGTCAACAGTGTATAAAAAGCTCATCGCATAGTAAGCTTGCTTCTCACTCATAAACTGATCCTGCTTTACACTTAAAAGGAAATGAAAAGAGTGTACACAGAAGGCTGTTAAAAAGTGTGGCAATATTTGAGTGGCTCAACGAGACTGCATGATCATTCAGGCAAGACATGGCACTGTGTTTGTCAGACAGCTCTCTGGGCTGTAATTATATTCTGTGACACTCATCAAAGTCAATTTCTCAACAGCTATAAAGTAAATGACCAAGTTATGCAAGATGTGCCTGTGCTGTCTGTGCCAGACTACCCAAGCACATAAACACCAAAGTATTGGTGATACATGAAATCTTTTTTTAATTCATTAAATCACATTTTTTTTTTACTTTTAAAGTACAATAGTAAGGCAGATGCTGAATTGCCTATCGGGTTTTATAATAAAATATTTTACTGTGATTTTGCCTCTAGGGCAAGTGGCATCTCACAAGATCAGCTGATATTAGACAATGCTCACCCCACTGGCCTTAACAATACTTAGCCTTGTGTGTAGAAGGAGAGCTGTAATGAGTGTAATACAGCACAGAACCTCTGACTCAGTGCAAACCTACACAATAATCAAACAAGCCACACCTTCAGTTGTGTTCATGCCAGCACAGTGCTTATTGATGAGTCTGAATTTTAGTTTATTTAGTTTAGAATTTCAGTGTGGGCTGAATTTTAGTTTAAATACTAATGAGAGTTGGTGATCAATTTCAGTACATGGGATATCATGGAAACCATGACTTTAAAAAATCAACAAAGCCTAATAACTCTACAGACTAATAAAGGAATGTTTACTTTTTTACTTTTGTCATTTTTATGATTACCATCAGCACACATACAAATACAGTATCTACTATTTCTTTTTCTGTACCAGGTACATAACAAAGAGGTACAGTATGAAAAGTATAATATGGTTATAAAAATATGTTGCTACAGTTGCTAGTCACTGCACTTCAAAATGATTTCATGCAGCTGAGATTGATTCAAGACAGCTGGATACAGTAAAAGTGTAGAGAAAATACAGTAATGCATTCATTGCTCCCTATGCCCAGTCATCTGCTTTCAGACATGGTGTTCCCCAGTTTTCTGATGTCCTTCCCACTGAGTTCATATTGCACATATTATGTGTCCCTTCTGCGCTTTGTCATTTGACACATCTGGTTTAACTCATGAGTCAGTGCATAGCTTCAATCAGCAAAGAACAAGCTTTGATACCGACACTTCTTTGTATCACCCTCAAATGACACAACACAAATTCTGAAAACTAAGAACTGAAATCTAAAGTTATTCATGATTAGAGCGGTGCTAGATTACAAGTAAATAATGTATTGACAGAAGCAATAAATATAAAGCAGATTTCTTAGATGTTCCTGTCTATTTTAAGAACCCCTGCTCAAGTTACCTTGTCTGACTTAGAGCCAAAATGTCTAAGCATGCTCCGGCTACAACATGATCATGCTTTCTGTACCTGATCAGAGCAAAGAATCTGATTGGTGCACCATGCTGCTGGAGAAAGTGCATTGGTTACACAGAGTGGGTGTGGAGCTCAGCTGTAGATGTTTAGGGCCTTGGTTCCCTCCACTCAGGGTTTATGTGACCTCAGCAAAAAAGCCTTCAGCTCTGACTGGTTAAATCCACTTCATTCTATCTCAGTCAGTAAACAACATGCTTTTCATGTTACTTACACATAATTTTTACTTACATGGGGATATGGAGGCCTAAGGCCTCCCGCTCAAAAGGCTGTAAACTCGAATCCTAGCTGCACCAATCTACAGCTCAGCTTTATTAAATGAGATAAAATGTAATTCGCTCTGGATAAAGGAGTCTGTAAAGGAAATTTAAGCGAAAAAAGTAGCATTTTCAAACATTTAATACTAATGCTTTTCTATCAATATTATAAAGCAATATGTATTTTCATTTCTTTGAGATTTTTAGAAAGTGATATTCAATTCTAGGCACACAATGTGAGCTCCTCTGTAATCCTCCTACCACCTCTCCTCTGTCTTGCTCATTCAGCACCGATTTAAATCTGTCCAAATTTCTGCAAAACTGCTTTGTGTTACTTACTTTGAACAGATTTAAAAAAAACTCAGTTGTGTGTGAACAATCATGGCTGGACAAGAGTAGAGGATTTGTGATGCACAGCACACACCGGTCATTACGCCTGCCTACACTGCTGCAGTAGACAATCAGAGGAGTGCAGTTGGAGGGGGAATATTTTACTTAAAGTTACTGAGTTGAAATCACTCTTATGAAGGTAATATAAAGGGCAACTTTCTTGTGATTCAGCACAAAGTGCTGCACTGGATTTGGGCTTGTGTGGACAATAAAGTGTCAGCTGTGAATCAAGCTTGACAAGTACAATAAATGGCAGTGGTTAATTAACAGTTATTTTAGTTACACCTATATATAGCCTTCAAAAATATTTCCCTGGCAAAAGTACACAGAAAGATTTACAGGCTACAGATTATGTCCTGTAAAAAAAAAGTTTAATAGCAACCGTTACTGAGGACATGTTCGGTCAAAGAAAATTGTGCCGACATAAAAAAACCAAACTGATTTGATCTCATAATCCGAGCACAAACACGGTATATTCTTTAACATGTATGCAGTGTTTTCTTTTAGTTTTCCTTTAAGTGGTGAGAAACTTAACCCATCTTTAGAAATAAATTATTAAAATGTGAAAGAGCAGGAAAGGAAGCCTCTGTACTCCCAGCACTTCATTTCAAAAGGGGATTCTTACAAATCAATGTTTTAACAAGGAAAAGAAAGCCAGTGTGTGTATGTGGGGTTGGCTAGGGCTATGTGGGTTTGGGTACAGGGTTGAACTCCCTGAACTTTGGAACAGCAGAGGGAGTTTCAAGAATAAATGAAGACCAATTTTACCTGGGGCTTTAGAGTTTTCAGATGCGACACAACTGATGACGAATTTAGAGCTGTTGAAGGCAGTTCTTTAAGTTGAAGTGTCATCAATATTATTGTATTGCATTGTTCATTAGGTCTATCATCTATCTTCAGTAAGCGCTTTTTTCCATTTCAGGTTTGGGGAGGATCTGGAGCCTTGCTCCGTTACACCCTGTTGAACAGCGTAGTGTAGCGCTCCCATGATTCTATTCGGCTATTACTTTCTTTAAGTGGCAGTCAGGCAGTTTTGTTTTTATTCATTCTGAAGTCGTTTCCCTTAAGGGCATATAATTTATGCATTAAAGTAATAAAAAAAATTTACTAAATCAGGAGCATTTTGTTATATTATTAGTTTAAGTTCACTAAATCTGTATTCGCAGGTTATTCCTGTTCGTAATTACACGCTAACATAAATGTGGTGTCTGCTTGGTGAGGTTTGACCCAATTTTAGGCCAATCAGAGAGATGAGCCACATGTCAGCTAGCCAGTAGCACAGCCTAATCTCAGGTCTTTTTTCAAATTCCTTACATATCTCAAATCTTTCTGTACTCCTTTTGCATTATTTAGGCTACAATATAACTGCTTCTGCAGCCTACTTACTAATAATTCTAAAATGTAGTAATTTGGAGTTGAACGGGTATATGTGAAACCTGAAGTCCTGGATGTAATCCGAGTTTGACACCTCGTTAGGCTGATTATAACATCATAAATCCATTGAGGCTTTTAAATGGAATTGACAACCTACTGTGCCAGCAAACACGGACTTCGGACCCATACTGAGGGAAAAAACCTTGAGAAGTCTCTAGGCCATTTTGCAGACGACAGCTCTTGAAAGCACATAGAAACACAGTGAAATATCACAACCATGGAAAATTAAAAGTAAAAATTTATTTATTTTTTTTTTAAAAAGAAAACAGTGAACTAATTTCACATGCGTCATATTAGAAAGACAAGTGTAAAGCCAATTCTACACCTTCTAATTCAGAGGGTGCATTAAAAATGTCTAAATTGCTCTGTGCAGTGTGCCAGACTTCTAGTTTTATCATTTGAAAGATTACACCAATCATATTTACAATTATTTCAGCTAAGTTATCAAGAATGATCATGACATCACATATCGTGACCCATAATTTTGATCCCATTTTTGTTACTGACATGCAAAATATTCATTCATCATTCATTCATTCATCTTCTACCGCTTATCCGAACTACCTCGGGTCACGGGGAGCCTTTGTCTATCTCAGACGTCATTGGGCATCAAGGCAGGATACACCCTGGACGGAATGCCAACCCATCGCAGGGCACACACACACTCTCATTGCTAACGTGCTAACCACTAAGCCACCGTTTTTGCATGTTTCTTGTCATGAAGTTTTTTTTGGAAGCATAGTATGATTTGTGACTGTAAAATATCTGGATAATATTTTTCCACTGACTGAGTGACGAATAAAGGGGCGTTTGAGCCTGTCTATAAAAAGATTTTTTGAAGGCACGTCTACACCCAGACAAGCCATCGGTCTCGGGCCACAGTAAGGATTCTCAGCCACATAATACAATTGTGCTGAGGTCATATGGGGCATTTTTTCTTATTTTTATTCTTTTAGCATATTCTACAAATTTCTAAAACAATTTGAAATAATAACTTTTTTAATGAGGAGGGCACGGTGGCTTAATGGTTCGCCTCACACCTGCAGGGTTGGGGGTTCGATTCCCGCCTCCGCCTTGTGTGTGTGGAGTTTGCATGTTCTCCCCGTGCCTCGGGGGTTTCCTCCGGGTACTCCGGTTTCCTCCCCCGGTCCAAAGACATGCATGGTAGGTTGATTGGCATCTCTGGAAAATTGTCCGTAGTGTGTGATTGCGTGAGTGAATGAGAGTGTGTGTGTGTGCCCTGCGATGGTGTGTTCACTCCGTCCAGGGTGAATCCTGTCTTGATGCCCGATGACGCCTGAGATAGGCACAGGCTCCCCGTGACCCGAGGTAGTTCGGATAAGCGGTAGAAAATGAATGAATGAATGAACTTTTTTAATAGCCTATTGCACCTTTAGTTAACCTTTAACTCATCTCTCACCACTGTGTTGAACTCAGCTCTTCATATATTAAATCACTGCACGCATTCCTTCTGCATGCAGAGGGTTTTTTAAAGTCCCCCATGTTCATGACTCAGCACTGCTCAAAATACTCACTCTCACTCATTTTCTACCGCTTATCCGATGCTCAATATACAAGTTAAGTAATTAAGTGAAGTAATTAGTCAATACTGAAACATGGACCATTACAGCTTTTGAATTTCACATATAGACATTCTTGGACATCACAAAAAACTACTTAAAAATCTTGGAAGCAGAGAGGTATTTGGCAATTTTCAAGACACATGACAAGTCAGTGTTAAAACCGCATCTGAAACATTTGCCCCTGCAAAACATTCACATATGGTGGCCTCTGGTGTTATTCGCACCGTTTATAACATTAAAAACACCTGCCTAATGTTGTGAAGATTACTCTTGTGTCACAAAAACAGGTCTTCTGTGGGATTGGACAAGACTGCTGTCCTACACTCACCACACACATCAATAAACACTTAGCGTCCATGACCCTGTCACTGGTTAACCATTTGTTCTTTCTTGGACCATTTCTGGTAGGTACTAACCACTGTATACCAGGTACACCCCAAAAGACCTGGCATTTTGGATATGCTCTGAGCTAATAGTTTTGTACTTGTCAAAGTCACTCAGATCTGTACTGTAGCCAATTTTTCCTACTTCCAAAACATCAACTTCAAGAGCTGGTTGTTCATTTGCTGCATAATATACCCTATAGAACTTTATAAGATCCTGGCAGAGGCAGTCAGGCTGAAATATCCTGACACCTGGGAGAATTCTTGGTGCCATCTTCACAACAGCCTGCACCTTGAGGCATCAGTGATCCACATGTTCTAAACATTTGATTTTTGTCTCATCTCTCCATAGCACACATTAGATTTCTCATGGCTATTGTGAAAGTCAGGCACTACTTCTTGAGATGGAACTTCAGGAACGGTGTTTTTCCAAAGAGAGTTAAATTTGAGACTAGACAACTATAGGAATCAAGTGAACTGTGCAAAAGCTGTGGTCTTTTTACCTCTTTCACCATCATCCTCACTGTTTAAGGAATTTTGGATACTGAGGGCAAATTAAGTATACTTAAGTTTTAAACAATGAACTACTGAAAATGTTTTAGGAGTTTCTATTATTTTGGCCTATGTCAAGAAAATCTGTTTTTTAAAGTGGGATTTCTTTTTTAAAATTCAGGTCATTTTCGTTAAAGGTGCCAATAATTTTGAAGAACACTGCAGATGAGTCACACCATGAACTCTCACCTCTCTGAACAGACTAATGAACCGCCTAATGACCTCTGTCCTCAGACTGTGCTTACATCTCCACTTTTGCAACTTTTTCTTGCCTCTTCTCTCCTAGAGTGTGGCTGTGGCAGTTTCTCAACAACTGGGTCAGTGGCTAAATCACAAGTGGGTCCTTGCTCCTGACAGAGTTGTACTCTATCAGGAACTAAACAATTGATTTTGGACCCAATGTTTGCTCTATCCAACAGGTATATATTTAGACTCAACCTATATACTTATGCTTCTTTACTTTCTTACAATAGCCAACTTCACAATTTCTGCTTTTTTTTTTTTTTTTTTTTTTTTTTTTTTTTTTAAAACAAGCTTCAATTATACTGGGGAAAATACATAATTGTGAGTCAAACTTGTTGCACTGAAAATAACACTGCTCAGCAGAGAGAATCCTTATGCATTTTTTAAGGCATACGTTTTTGTTTGTATTGGTACATGTCCAGAGACATAGGTGGCCATATTTTCTTTTGGACAAATGTTTTTCCCCAATTGTTGGTGTCCAAAAACATTGCAATCTTTCTAAACCATTAAGCAACATGTGAGACATGGCCAGGGTATGTATTATAAGCTTAGCTCATTTAAATGCTTCTTTTACAACCATAAATCCTCAGAATGTAGCAAAACTTGTACATTGGACTGAACAGTACAAGCAAAACTTGACAATCATGCTTTATTCTGGTTGATTTCTTTTTAAAAGGAATCAGATAAACATATCCCCTTTGCGCATCACACAGACAAAAAACCTTCAAAATCAAGTGTTCTTTACGGCTTGGTGGACCTCCTTTGGTAATGAAACTAAACTCTCTCTTTACATTTATCACTCTTCAGTTAAATAGCATTTATTGGTTTCAGTTCAAAAAAGGTCAGTGATTGTCAACACAAAATCTATCTTAGCACCAGTACAATAAAACTGTACTTTTGCTTGTTAAAACACTGTTTGGAGTGAAGAACACAACATCCTTAGGGTAATGGGATCATTAATTGTACATTTCAAATAAAGCACCAACCATACAAAGCAACTTTCATATATCATTTGTCTGATACACAAAAAGTCAAATATATTAATGACTATTAAATTAAACACAAACAGTCAAACCATGTAAATAAAACACACCATGCACCACAATGCCTCACTGGTACACTGGGAAAACAAGGGACGCAAGAGAAGTCTGCTCTCATGACCTTAAACTGAACAAGGTGCTAGGCAACATCCAGAACAAAGTCCCTAAAAAAATTCCACAGGTTTGTTTTGACATCTTGCTTGAACAAGGAACTTCATACCTTTGATATCCACTAATCTCTTGAGGTTTTGTAAACATAAAATGAAACTCCTCATTTATGTATATCTCAATACCTTGTCTTGAAAATCAGAATTAACGGGGTTTTATAAACATGAAAGAATAATCCTTTGCCTGCTACAGTGCAAAGAAACCAGCCAAGATTAATGCAACCATTGAATATGTCAGAAGCAGAGCTTTGGTGGCAATGTGAGCTTAGGTACAGTGAGGTAAAGGACGGCAAGGCCAATTGATATTTGTTATGGGTTAGGGATCCTCACAGAGAGAGTATGAAACAGACTCTCTCAGGTTTACAGAGGAACCATCTGTCCCAGAGTCCTTCCTGCCACAATGAGCTGGCCATAAAACTCTTATTTCCCCAAAATTAACCAAACAAAAAAAATAATGCCTTAGGCACCTTGTCATAACTATTCACATAACCTCAGGAATAAACAAACATTAAAACATATCAATGATAAATTACAACAAAACTGGGCTCACCCTGATGTCAATATATACATATATATTTACATATACTTATAGGTTTATACATATAAAAAGATTTGAGAGAGGTTACTGGACAGTGAAAAATACCTAAAGGTTGGGAACAGAAATTTACATTGTCCACACTGCTAGTCCTCCCTTCCCTGGTGAGTGATTCCAAGGCAAGTCAGTCTAAAAAGACCTCTTCTGTTGCTGTAAAGGAAGGTAATTCTGCATGAAGGGCGTGTTCTGTGAGGATCTCATCTGTTTTTGATGAGCCCTTCTGTGTACGTACAAAGTGCTGGTTTTAGTAGCAGTATCTACCAGTAAATAAGCAGGTGCAAAAGCCTGTGAACAACTACTCAGTCAGCTGTTCACAGGCATTTGCTTCCCATGAACAGCTACCCATCGCTATCGGTTGCAGAGGCTATCTCGGACCTCTGACTGCTCATCATCATCGTCCTCTTCTTGTAGAAGCTGGATGGATGATCCTAGCAGTCCCTGCAACTCTGGTATGCATCGCACCAGCTCGACTGTCTCTTCATCCTCCTCCTCATCAACAGGTCGCAGCTCATCTGGGGCAGTGCATGTCTGACTAATGCTCACCTGCCTCCAAAGCTCTGCCCTTGTGAGGATTACCACCTCAAACTGAGGGTACCTTGCTCGAAAGATACGAGATGAGACCTTCAGGCGCTTCAACACATCCATCAGCAGAAACCAGTTACAATAACTGTAAGTGGAGGGACATAGATTTAATAAAAAAGGGCTTATGCATGTGTAACAGTGTTAAGTGTCAAGAGTTTTTGTCACTCACCCCTGTGTTAGTGATACTTGAACATGGTAGCAGGGTAATAGGGGTTCAGAGGAGAACTCAAACAAAAGGCAGTCCATGTCCTTTTCTTTTCCCTGATCTCTCCATTCTTCATTGTCTTCCTCTTCAGGTTGAGAAAGTAGGAAGTCCCAACAGGCCTCCTGATCCGTCTCTAAAAAGATTTACAGACATATACAGATTGACAAGTTAACAAACCCCTGTAAGTTGAATGTGATAATGCTCCCCCTGTTGGACATCCAATTCAGTAAAAATTGCTCAGGACAAAGGCAAGATCCTGACTTGACCTGATGTCCACAGATATGAGGCTAAATTAATTTGATGAAAGCTCAGATTATTAATTAAATTCTGAATTATACATTTATGAAGTTTCTTACCAAACACTGAGCTGCTGTAAAAATCCCACTTTAGACTTGGATCCTGATCATGGCGTCCTTCTAGGTCAGTGAAGTACTCTGAGAAAAAAAAAAGGTACAGTGTACAGCGCTGTTTTAAATTAAACTCTATTTTGACTGTCCAGCCCAATAAATCATATGGACATGTTTTTCTTTTTTTTTCATGTTTGTATCTCCAAAAACCTGATAAGTAAAATGTTAAACTATGCAAAAAATGCTACAAATGTGATTACATATGCTATTAACATGGGGTCTTATTAAGAGTTGGTAACATAAGTCAAAAACTTAAGTCCAAAATTCATGTCAGTATTTACGCAGGTTAAGTTAAGCAGATTCTTAGCCCATCACTGAATGCTCATTTGTGGCACTTTAAGATTATGAAAATTATTCAGGTGGTTTACATTGATTATCTAAATTTGCTGATGCTTTTATCAAAGGTGACAATTTAGACAGGAAATATGAAATTGTAATGTTTACCAAGGATGGACAGTCCCTGGCCACTGATCATTATAATAACAAGATTTGTATTCCTGCTTGTACAAGCATGCAGCCAGTACAATCAGCACTACAATACATATTTTTCAAGTGATTTTCCAATTCTCCTCTGTTTTTCTACGCCATGAAGACACAGCAAAACTGCACGACAGATGAGAGACTTACCTTTCAGCACAAACCAGTCGATGAAGGTGCAATAAATACGCTAATATCTTGCAAAAAAAAACGTCTGCATAGACCTCAAATCTTAAGATACATCTTGGGCCTAAATACCCATTTCTGTACAAAAACAAAAATCACACTAAAAACATTTAATTCAACCTAATATTTTCTAACTATATATACCCATTTACATCTACATTAGGGCATGTACTCAGAGTTGATGGAGGTGACTTAAGTCTAAAAGTCACATCGATATTTAGACTTGGATAGTGACATCTATTAAGTACATTTTTGGGCTTCATATTCCAAAATTATGTAGTGTTCTATTGTCAAGAAAACATTGCCACCACAGACAGAATAAGCTCATTTACTGCTCACTTTACGTTAATGTCTTCCATAAAAAACAATGCTTGATTAAGAATTCTTGGCCCTAAAGAGACCATACTATTAAATAATTAATACTGTCACATACAATTGTGCATGTAGAGCCTAAATTTAATTTCAGTGTGACATATTCGGGGTACAAAAATAAACTCTAATTATAACTATGGATAAATTTTACCTTTGAGGAAGGTTTTCATGCTGGGACTTTGGGCCAGTTTAACAGCTGTTTGGCCAGAGTAGGTGGCCAGCGTTGGATCTGCACCGTGGTTTAACAGCATCCACACTACTGCCAGGCTATCAGCCGCAACCGCATCATGAATGGGGCTGCAAGAATTCACAGAATAATTGAGTTAATATGGTTCTGTTTAGATTAAATACATAAAATCCAGACCAGTCTCTATGTATTCACACTGGATACATAACATAGGTATTGTGTCAAGTCTCAAATCTATTCACAAATGTAGAGTTTAAGCTGGGATTCTATGAGTTACTGGCATCAGAAAGCACAACAAGGCACTTCAATTTTAATCTTAAGCAACTCCATAATTTGATCAGTTATAATGCTGACAGCCAGTGTTGAAAACTGTTCAATGTTTTAGTATTGAATAGAACATATAAAAGAAAAAGTAAAGTTTGAGATCTGCTAAAAAACCACAATGAATCATGCCTCCTCTTGGCCAAACAAACTAAACTTTCCAGTTGACTACTTGATTGCACTTACCTGTTGCTCATTACATCACTAGCGACCTTTAAAATGCATCTCATTTTGTAACACACACATTCATTTTATTTGTATAGTGTTTTTAACAATGGATAATGTCAAAGTTATAAAAATTGATTATAAAAATTCTAAATAAAAATATCAAACATTTAAAATTCTAATTTTTATTTATCCCATATAATCAGTCAATATAAGGAAAAAACGTTGAGAGGAATCAGACCCAAAAGGGACCCTATCCTCACATGGCTGATAAATTAAATTAATAAAAAATAATGTCCTTTCTACAGCTGCAACAGAACAATAACAGAATATAACCACAATGCGTAAATCTGCTCATTACAGATGTTCTGAAACAATCTGAAGATTTGTGTCAAAAGACCACATTACATGTTTTCATTGTACATCAGTCCACTTTAGATAGAGTCCATTAATAAGGGTTTGATCTCTATTTATTTTTTTTGTCCATAGTGTTCTGGTAGAAGTATCAAACCCTTTACCCCAAAATGTGGCACGATTATTAATAAGATGAGCCTTTAATATGATTTACATGTTACCATGGCAGGTGTGCACTGTGATTTTACTAATAAAAAAACTGCATCTTGATGCAGCACAGCACACAATGCTTACCGTGTCCCATCTTGTGCACTACAGTTGACATCGGCACCATGTTTCAGCAGCACCTGCACAATGTGCGTCCAACCACGAGCACATGCCTCATGCAGTGCTGTGTAGCCAGCATTGTCTCGGCGGTTCACCTCTCTTACATCCTTCTCCAAGCAATACAGCACCACTTCCTTTATGCAAAATAAATAAATAAATAAATAACCAAGGAAAACACATTACTTAAGCAAAAAACTTTTAAGCATGTTGCATTCAATTATCATACATGACAATATCTAAAATATGGCACTGTGCATGGTGTAGTTAAGTAACTGAATCCAGCAGCATTTGTTCTACTGTGTTCCTGTCAGTTATCCATCTCAACAAATACTTGTGAATGTAAGACAATCTGACTGAAAATTATCAGTTAGCCACAAAGGAGACACCTAAATGTGTTATTTACTTTCTTATTGGTGTTGGGTTTTATTTGAAGAGAGATACACTATGATTCCCATTATAGTCCATTTGAACTTTTCACTTTGTTATTGAACTTTGTTCATTATCCAACAATTCGTATCATTTTAAGTAGAAAAACATTTGTTATCAGATACTACTACTGTGGAGTATTATGACCCCCAATTCTAAAAAAGGATTAGACTTCTTTATTAGTGTAATACTTTTGAAAATAAACAAAACACATATTAGATCTGTAACTATATGTAATTATTAAAACACTTACTTTGCTCTCAAAAAACTTTGTTTATTCTGTTGCAACATTATATTAATGCCTATAATTTTGGAATATATATTGAGTCTATTTTATTGGCTGTAGGTTATAACCTCTACACAAGGGGCACATTCAGCCAAATGGTTGGGCACTGTGGCTTGGTGCACAGTTGACACTCCAATTCTTCTTAAAGTTGTACAGTGGGGTTGTCAGGACTCTTTGCAGGCCACTTGAGTTCTTCCACACCAACTTGCTAAACCATGTCATAGAACTTATTTTGTGCAAAGAGGCATTATCATGCTGGAACATCTTTCGGTTAAGCCTTTTAGTTCCAGTAAAAGGAAATCTAATTGCTACAACAAACAAAGGAATTCTTGACAATTGTGTACTTTCTACAGTTTGGGGAAGAATCAAATATGGGTGTGGTGGTTAAGAGTTTTCACAAAGAGATTTCTCTGGATCCCTGAATCTTTTGATGACTTTATGTACCCCAGTGGGTGAGATTCCTAAACTATTTGTGATTTATTTTTTTTGACCGCAACAACGTTTTTGGAACAGTGTAGCATATTCTTACAAAAACAGAGAAACTGACAAGGTAAAAAATGTCATTGCTTTGAGCTATACATAACATACTGTTTCTGTTTTTATTTTCACATACTTTCTGCAACTTTGGAATTGAGGTTTACATTATGACATAACAGAAGTATAGTATAGTTATAGTAGTACACAATTTGTACCACACTCTGGTGATGTAATGGCCAATCAAAGTTGGTTCTCAACTATTTTTATACCACTTCATCCATATGTCCCTTTTCAGATATGCTTAATACACTAACAAAAATGGTAACACCACAAGCAGGTATCTGCTGTTTCTTAAATATATATTTGTCATGGAAATATAAGACAAAATATAATACCTGGTATCCTAGCCTTGCAGCTCTTTGTAACAAAGTCTCCCCTGCATTTTTGTTCACAATCAATCGGCGAACTTCTGGAGGTACAGGACGGATTGGTGTGGATTCTGTGATCCTGACCTTTCCAGGACCTTTCTTTTTAGGGAAAGGAGATGATGATTCCTTTGGGGCAAAGAATGTAGTGGAAGGTTTTTTGGCCATAGGGCTATCCTCATCTGTAGAGAGGCATGTAGAGCGCTTTCCTGCAAAGCCCCGTTTGATCTTTTGCTGTAATGAAAATATCAGGTAAGGAGAAAGAAAGACATAATATTTTAAAGTAATGCAGTCCAGCTACTGAGAAAGAGCAACTGATGACCTTTGTAGGAATTTCATATGTCAGCAGAGGGCACTGAAAGACCAAGTAACAACCACCCCATTATAGACTTATCAAAAGAAATTCTGTTATAAATCAGATGATATTTATCAAACAAAGACATTTTGCCAACCTTTTTCTGTTCCTCAGCATCACACAAGTGCTTGCTCTTAAATTTTCTCTTTCCTGGAGGTTTGTCATTAAAATCAGGGGTGGATGGACTCTCCTGAAGACGCGTAACCCCTGAACGGGTGTTCAGGGACTTCTTGGGGCTGATGTCAGGACTGGAACCTTCACACGGCAAAGTGGCAGTAATAGGAGGGTCCACATCTGTAAAAACAAGGCAGGTCCTAAGAGTCAGCCTTCCTATTCATTTTTACTACAAGTTGTGCATCTGGTTATCTTTGGCTTAAGTAAATATAGCACAAATTTTCCACCAAATTTTCACCAGTATTCCACCTGACAATGTTAACAAAATATGCAGCAAGTTCTAACACAGCACTGTCTCTAGTACATTCACTTTTGGATACCAGTCCCAATTCATACCACTATGAAACTAAGTGTGTGTGAATAAGTAAAGTATTGAGCCACTGCGGCTGTATTGAAGGGATGAAGTCAGTCTTTCAAATATTCCAACTGGTGTTTTGATGATGGTGTTTGAGAGCTATCTAACACACTGCTTCAAAGTGTCCCTTGAGTGTTAGTTTGGGTTAGGACAGAGAATATGATTTAAATCATTTTACTACTCATCAAACATTTCAGTGTAACTTTGTACCATGTGGATGTGGTACTGACAAGAGCCACCATATCTCATCAGGATGTCACCCACCTGTATATGCATAAACTGTATATGTATACTATACAATATTATTCATATACTTGCTACTTGAAAGTAATGGGTACCTGCAAGGCAAAGGTTAGTGGGACGGACAAATTGTGCATAACCTGCAATCAGTAACTGCTCACCTCGAAAGTAAACAATATATTTTAGTCAACTGTTAAAATAGCCACTGATTCTAATTATAAAGAAGGTGCTTCTGTAGCATATTAGCATACGATTCTAAATGGAGTTATGTGGCATATAAGAAATATGTGCTTATATAAACTCAGAGAGCACTTTATTTGGAACTTATTACACTAATACAGAGTAAAGCCTTACTTTGCTCTCAAAACAGCCTCAAATCTTTGTATCATGAATGCCACAAAATGTTGGTAATATTATTTTGAGATTCTGGTCCATGCTAACATGATATTATCATGCAAATTCTGTAGGGTTTTCAAGTGCACTTTCCTGGTGTGAATCTCCTGTTTTACCAGGAGATTAGATTCAGATCCGATGACTAGAAAGGCCACTAAAGGACAATGAACTCTCTGTTGCGTTCATGAAACCAATTGGTGACGACTTTTGTTTTGTGACATGGTGCATCATCATGCTGGAATAGCCATTAAAGATGAGTAACTTGTGGTCATTACAAGATGTGCATGGCCAGCAACGATATGCATATGCTGTGGTATTCAAATGATGATTGATCCCAAATTGTGCCATGAAATCCTTTCACGGCACCAACTCAACCAGCCTGGACTGTTGACACAAAGCAGGATGGGTCCACTGAATCTGAAATTGAGGTTGATCAGATCAAGCTACATTTTGGTAAGATTGCAGCCATAGCTTTCTTCTCTTGGCTGACGAAAGTGGAATAGGACAATCTTCTGCTATTGCAGCTGATCTACCTCAAGATTGAGGTGGTGTGCATTCTGAGATGCTTTTCTGAAATCAGCATAAATACTCAAACCAATATCTGCATGATTTTATGCATTGCACTGCTGACATACAATTGGCTGATTAGATAATTGCATGAATGAGTAGTTGTACAAGTGTTACAAATAAAATGCTCAGTAAGTATACTTTGTGGGACAAACCCACAAAGAAAAACTAAATAGCACAGACATTTTAAGCTCAAATCAGTTTGCACATGCAGGGTTATAAACTAATGTTAATTTCTTTATTCAAACCAGCATTAATACAGAACATTCCTGTCTGTTCGATATTACTTATGAATTGACTCAGGTCATCTTTTCAGATAATTAAATCTCTTCATCTTACTTATATTATTTGCTCATTGCTCACTGTAAAATTTAACCATTCTGAGAGATGCCATCTAGGCATGACCATTAATAAAAAAGTGAATGTGGATTTAGATTTCTAATGGTCACGCCAGAGGCTAGGGTTGCAAGGAAAATGTTTAGTCCAGCTTAAAGATTTGTAGAGGAAGAAAGTTGTAGAGTCTGCCCTACCATCCATGGTACAGAGACACCCAAGTGGAATAGTCAGTAGGCCAGCAGAGTAGGATTGCAGGGTGCAAAAAACAATTTCATGCTCCCAACTTTGTAGGAACAGTTTATCGATGGCCCCTACCTGTTCCAACAGGACTCTGCACCAGTGCACAAATAAAGGTCCATAAATACATGGATGAGTGAGTTTGGTGTGGAGGAACTTGACTGGCCTGCACAGAGTCCTGACCTCAACCCGACAGCACACCTTTGGGATGAATTAGAGTGGAGACTGCATCCCAGGCTTTCTCGTCCTACATCAGTGCCTGACCTCACAAATGTGCTTCTGGAGGAATGGTCAAACTTTCCCATGAACACACTCCTAAACTTTGTTGAAAGCCTTCCCTGAAGATTTAAATCTGTTAAGCTGCAACAGGTGGGCCAACTCCATATTAAAACCTACAGATTAAGAATGAGATGGCAATAAATTTCATGTGCATGTAAGGCAGACATCTAAAAACATTCAGCAATATAGTGTACTACAGTAATCAGTCTGAGATTTTGTTAAAAGCTCAGATCAGAAATTAGAGCACAGAAATATTGCATAGAGATAGCCTTAGAGATGTGTGTTTTGCAACTGAGCGTTTTTTCTAAAATGACACCAAGGCTCTTGATTTGAGAGTAGGGAAGTACCAGACAGGCATCAGGTACCAGATCAGTACCAGACATCTTTTGTGTTTTTGATAGTGTGGACTTGGAGCTTTTTATTGCCATTTAATTTGAGGAAATATTGGTCATCCAGGATGTGATGTCTTGAAGGTAGCTGGTAAGAGGGAAGTTGGGTGGATTTAAAGAGCTCAGTTTGTCTGTGCAAAAGTGGATTTGACCACTATGGTGATTTAGGATGTTGCCCAGAGGAAGGAAAATGAATAAATAACAATAGATCCAGAACTGAACCTTGGGTTACACCCTGTGTAAATGCAGACAACTCAGAATTGGAGATCTTAAACATCACAAATGGCTGTATGTTGATTAGGCAGGAGGTGAGCTACAAGTGAGCAACGCAAGTAACTTGAAATTCCAGCCAGGCATCCACAAACGTATTGGGCAAATAGCAGTACTGAAAACAACATTGAGGTCAAGTGGATAAGGACTGACAGTAGGCCCGAGTCAGCAGCGCAAGGACATCATTAGTGATTTTGACTGGAGCAGTTTCAGTGCTGTGTGAATTGCATTATTGGTCCTGTTAATATTAAAGTTACCCTGATTAGAAACAGGCTTCTTGAAAATAGGTGTAACTGCTGCAGTTTTCAATGAGGACGGTGCGTGCTACAGACGAAGGAAGGGTTAATTATTGCAGAAATCAGAGGAACAGTGAGGCTTTGAGTATACTTGTGGGAAATGGATCATGCTGGCATGTAGATGACTTAGATTTCTAAATCAGCTGAGAACCACAGTTATATGTTTGAAGAGAGTGAATGAGGTAATAGGTGGCAAACATGGAGTAAAAATACATTTTTGATAATCGACAGTCAATGCATAATAGGTGGCACAGTAGTGGAAAAAAGTTTTTAAACAACCAGATTTTAACAACCACACCAAACTTAGTAGAGCATAGCTGAAGATGACAGCCTGTGGCTTTCGATTGATTAAGTGATATGGCATGGTGGTGAGTGAACGAAAGAGACTTTTCGATTTTAGGGGCTATAGCGTTAAGTACAGCAGAAAGGGAGTCATTGTAACGATCAACCAGGTCAGTAGGAGTGGCATGGCAGACAAGACCATGGAAGGAGTTTACTCAGCCCAGTGAGGTCACCTTGGTTATTGTCTTTCATATTCCAGGGGAACAAATGCATCATAAAGCAGAATTTCATGGCCAAAGATGGGAAAATTGGGGGAAAATTTAATCTCAATACTGCAGGCCAGATCCCAAACATTGCCTTTGTTGTGAGCTGGAAAATTGTTTGATGCTGGGACAGTTAAGTTGTGGAGTTAAAATCATCTTTAGGTCTCCAAGGAGGTCATGAACCAGTGGAGCCTTGTGTGAGAACACAGAACAAAGCAATTCAAGACTGTCTGCAGGAGCATATAGTTGACCTGGATAAGGGAGTCAATAAGTTATGATCAACAGACAGGATGGGTGCATCTGGAGGACAGGGAGGTGTGGACCAAAAGAAATGAATGGAGTTCTGTTGTAACGCTGTTCCAACAAGATCCAAGATTGTGAACTCCTATGGATATCCAAGCAGTTAAACAAATCTTGGGGAAAATCGTAGCAGCACCAGACTTGAAAAAGTTCAGTAGATTCGCTCCCTCACACACACTTACACTCACACCATGTAAATTGCTATTTGCATCATTTATTTTATTAATTTATAAATTTAAGGTTGCTTTTCTATTCGAAGTGGATGTAAAATTGTAAGTCAATGCTGCCATATTGTTTGCCACATTTCCTGATTCAAATAATTATTTTCTTTACACCCCTACTTGAAAGAAACCAGATACAATAGTATAAAATCATTGTAGTATAAAGTTTTAAAAGAGAAAAGATAAACAATATTATGTGTTGAAAGAATGTTTGGTATGAACATATCCTATTGAACTTTAGTTCTTGGCAGAAAAGTCCAATCCTGCCATAAATTTTTTATTTATTAGCACAACTCTGCGATATACAAGCACGATTATCCACTAAAGTAAGGATGTGGCTTGGGCTTAAACTGTTTTGGGGAATTGCAAATGTTTAAAGTCTATGTGGGACCAACCATGGTAGCAGAAAGTGAGTCAGGATTTTGACTAGGCCACTTTGATTTTCCGAGCAGTCCTGTCATTTAGTTTGCTTAGGTCCTGAAGCAGCATCCCCACACCATCACACTACCACCACCATGTTAGACTGTTCATATGATGTTCTTATTGCTTAATGAATGCTATGTAATAGGACGCATGTCTTCCAAAAGTTCCACTTTCCACTAAATAAGTCAACAGAACTTTCAGCTTTTCCAGTAAGGGGATGCCACAGCTAATCATCTGCTTCCACCTCACTCTATCCTCTGCATCCTCTACATTTGCGCCAGTTAACTACAGGTCCTCTTTTAACACATCCATATATCTCCTCTTTGGCCTTTCTCTTGACCTCTTACCTGGCAGCTCCATTTCCAACATCCTTCTACCAATATAACCACTCTCCCTCCTCTGCACATGTATAAACCATAAACCTTAATCTAACCTCTCTGACCTTGTCCCCAAAACAGTCAACCTGAGCTGTCTCTCTGATGTGCTCGTTCCTAATCCTGTCCATCCTCATCACTACAGTCTCTAACCCATACAGCATAGCTGGCATCACTACTGTCTTGTACAACATCTTTTGTCACACAACACTCCTGACACTCTTCTGCACGACCTCCAACCCGCTTTCACTCACCTCTTCACCTATAAATACTTACTGTAAACTCCTGCACCTTCTTGACCTCAGCCCTATGTAACCTCGCTGTTCTACTTCCCTCCCTGCAGACCCCCACCTTTCCAGGTGTTCCTCCACCTGCTCTCCGATCCTTGATGTAGCCCCACCTCCACCTTGAACTCCTCTGTCTGACCTACAGCACATCTCACTGCTGTCATACTCCTTTCCTACATATCCTGAACTAATCTGACATACTTCTCTGTCACTCCTGACATCCTCAAACAGTACCATAGCTCCTCTCTCGGCACCCTGTCATACGGTTTCTCTAAATCCACAAAAACGCAGTGCAGCTCATTCTGACCATTTCTGTACTTCTCCATTAACATTCTCAAAGCAAAAATTGCACCAGTAGTACTCTTTATGGGCAGGAAGCCATATTGCTGTTACAAATATCCACTTCCTTTCTTAGACTAGCTTCCACTACTCTCTCTCATAGCTTCATTGTGCAACTCATCAACTTTTAGCCATTGTAGTTGCTACAGCTCTGCACATCTTCTTAACGATCACCACAAGAAAACTTCTCCATTCCTCCGGTATCTTCTCACTCTCTAAAATCCTGTTGAACAATCTAGATAGAAACTCCACTGCTGTCTCTCCTAGACACTTCCACAGATATTTCATCTGGACCGACAGCCTTTCCACTCTTGATTCACCTCAGAGCCTTCCGCACATTTCTAATCTTTGCTATTTCCTGCTCTACAATATTTACCTCTTCCACCTGTCTTTCCCTCATATTTTCCTTAATCATCAGCTCCTTAAAATATTCCTTCCATCTTCTATGCACACTCTCCTCACCAGTTAACACCTTTCTATCTCTATGTCTCAATATAAAAGTGTAAAAGTCATTCTTGCCTCCCCTTGTGTCTAACCTGGCATACAACTCATTGTATACTTTCTGTTTGGCCTTTGCCATGTCACTCTTCAATCTGTGCTGCGATTCTATGTAATCCTGTATATTTTCTTCTGTTCTTTCTATGTCCCACTTCTTTTTAGCTAGCCTCTTTCTCTGAATGCTGTCCTGTACTTCCTCGTTCCACAACCATGTTTCCTTATCTTCTTTTCTCCTTCCAGATGACACACTTAGCACGCTCCTACCGGTCTCCCTGATCACTTCTGCTGTAGTTTCCCAGTCATCTGGAAGCTCTTCCTGACCACAAAAAGCCTGTCTCAACTTCTGTCTGAATTCCTCACAACATTCTTCCTTTTTCAACTTCCACCACATGGTCGTCTTTTCTATCTTTCCTCTCCTTCTCTTCCTGACCACAAGAGACATCTTGCACATCACCATCCGATGCTGTTTGGCTACACTTTCTCCTACTACCACCTTGCAGTCACTAATCTCTCTCAGATTGCCTCGTCTACATAGAATATAGTCTACCTGTGTACTCCTACCTCCATTCTTGTATATAAGTCTGTGTTCCTCTCTCTTCTGGAAATAAGTGTTAACTACGGCCATTTCCAGCTGCTTCCATCTGCGGTTTCCCGCAGAAAATTAGTTAGTTAAGGTGGTAGGGTTGGGCGGGGCTTCTTTGTGAGATAGACCACAGACTCTGTACTCCGTTTAACAATTATTAAAAACAGGCACGTGCAACCTAGCTAGAAGGTGAAGAACTCAAACAACAAAATCACCAGCTAACTTACTTTAAATTTGCAAGAACTATAGACTAATAAAGACAACCATCAAAAAACGTTTGTACAAAATAGTTTTGAGTTTGTTCAGTCAACGGTACAATTTTTTGAACACACCCCTTTCAACTAATTGCCCAATTGCACAGTCTTAAGAGCTTGCATATCGTGAATGCATTGTCTTGTTTGTTTTCTGTTTGAATCTACTGAACCTACTGGTAACTTGTTTGCCACGTAGCAATAAAAAATATAATAAAAACCTGCTATTATTTTGCTAATACTGTATATACAATAAGAATTCGTAAAGAACTCTTAATGAGGCTTACTTAAATAAATTACATAATGCAATGCAGAATTACAGACACTTGTCAGACAGTTTGTTACAGCATCACAACATTAAAAATGAGAGACCCCTGACTATATGTCTTATTTGCATTTCAATCCCTGAAGAAATATTTTGAAATTTTTCTCAGACCAAAACTTCTGAATCCAAACTCCCATCAACCACTAAGTCTCTCTTGCATCTGAATCCATCTAAGCTGACCTGATAAAAATAGCCTCCATTTGCATTTAAACAGAAACACTCATTTAAAAGAAAATGTAGCAACAGGTGAAATAGATAAATGCAGAACCTGATAATATATAAACCTTCAAAAATTCCTAGTGGTGAAAAAAGCATCAAGAATCATCTGGCAAATGGATTTAAAAAAAAAATTAGGAAAACAAAAAAAGAAAAATTACGTCAGCAGTTACATCCCGTGTGTCCTTGTGTCAGAGTAAACTAGTGTTGAAAACCTTTTTCTTGTACAATGTTCATATACACTAAACCCCAGGTCTAAAACAAGATTTGTGCTTACCTGTTTCTTCATTATCTCCATCCACAATCCTCTCATTCTCCCTGTTGGCTTCCTTTTCCTTATCTGTTACATACTCCCCATTCTGGTACTTTCGGTTCCTGCATCGCTTTCTCTTTTTTGCAGAGGCCTGGTCTTCTCTCCCTGCCACCTGGGCAGGTTTAATGCTGTCTGTGTCTGCACCTTCAGGCAGTGGATTAAGACGAGGCCTGCCCCGAGGTCGTCTAAGTGGGAAAACAAGACTTGGCAAAAGAAGGGAAGAAGGGGATTCTGGGGGAGGAGAAGGTGTAGGGGGAGAAGCAAAGCTCCAATCTCGGAGTAAAGCATCATCAGTACGTCGGCGCCCTCGCTTTGGCCTTGGAGAGGATACTTGCTGCACGTTAGATTTCTTACAGGGCTGATCAGTCTTGATGAGAAAAGTAGGATCCACCTGCACAGTTCTTGCTGGGCTGTTTTCAATATCTAGAAAAAAGTGAGAAATACAGACGTTCAATACTGATTGAAATTATTAGCAAAGTAAACAAAGGACATGAGCATACAGACACTTATGTTTTGCTATGGTGGCTGTATGTGATGGATGGATGGATAGATAGATAGACAGACAGACAGACAGATAGATAGATAGATAGATGTGGTAAATTAAATTGACTGGACATGATTTGGAAAGGAAACGCCTCTTTATAGAAGGCCTAACAGCTGATAATGCATATCAGAGCAAAAAGCATGCAGAGCTAGACTGAAGCCACTTTTCAATGAAAAACACATGAAAGCCCACTTGGAGTTTGAAAAAAGAACCTGAAAGACTCTCAAACTAAGGAACAAGATTCTGTGATGAAACCAAGGTTGAAATGCTTGGCCTTAATTCTAAATGTTGTGTCTGAAGGAAACCAGGCACCACTCATCACCTGCCCAATACCATCCCAACAGCGAAGCATGGTTGTGGCAGCATCATGCTGTGTGGGTGTTTTTCAGCAGCAGGGCCTGGGAGACTGCTCAAGTTTAAGGGTAAGCTGAATGGAGCAAAGTAAAAGAGATATCCTCAATAAAAACCTGTTCCATAGTGCTCAGGACCTCAGACTAAGCCAAAGGTTCAACGTCCAACATGACAATGACCAGAAGCACAAAGCCAAGACCAACTTAGGAACAACTCTGTTAATGTCCTAAAGTGCCCAAGCCAGAGCACTGACTTGAACCTTATTGAACATGAAAGACCTAAAAAAAAATGTTCACCAATGTTGTCCCCCAACCAACTCCCACCCCCCACAAATATATATATTTCTACTCTTTTTTTTCTAGTCTTCTGCTGTTCAGCTTCGGTGAGCCTATGCCCACTGCAGCCCCAGCTTTCTATTATTGGCTACTTATAGAATTGGAATCCAATGTGGTTCTGAGATGCTTTTCTGCTTTACAAAATTGTACAGAGTGGTTATCTGAATTACTGTAACCTCTCTGTCAGTTTGAACCAGTCTCCCCATTCTCTATTGACCTCTCTTATCATCAAGCAATTTCCATCTGCAAAACTGCCACTCACTGGATGTTTTTACTTGATTTCACCATTCATAGTAAAGTCTACAGAAAATAAAGAGATCTGCAGTTACAGAATTACTCAACTCAAGCTTGTATGGCACCAATTAACATAAGACAAGCATGCATAATGGTTGGGGGGGTACTAGGGGTACTAGAAGGTCATGTTGGGTCAACCTATCGCTTCTATCACAAGTTCATCAAAACTGGACTATTGAAGCAAAAAATAAAATCACCATCACCTTATTTAATAAACTGGAAAATCACTTTTTCCAGTTTATTAAATAACATAAACAAAAGTGTCTGTACACTTATTTCCCCACAGTGAAACAAAAACAATTCATTACCAGGTTTGCAACCAGGATGTTGCGCTATTTTAACTTGAGGACACTTTCCTTTGCGAATCTTAGCCCCACCTTCAGGGACTGGACATGGTTTCTCCTTCAATGGGCTCTGCTTCAGTGGGCCCTGCTTCAGTGGGCTCTCCTCTGCAATAGATGATATACCCTTAAAAAAAAAAGTTTATGTTAATGTTAGTTAAATGTCTGTTATTATTTAGTTAAAGGAGCAATACTTCTTTACATAATGATGTAGTATATAATGTATTTTGGAAAATTTGCACATGTTTTATGATAAAATTTTGAGCTGACTTTATTTGACCTCACAATTCTTCTTTGAACAAATTGGTCTATGTTTATTTTGGCTATAGTGTTGTCAGTCCATGGTTGTGCCATTGGGGTTCAGCCCTTGTTACACCTAAAGAGACTGACTGATGCAGTAGTATTTTAGTTATTTAATCTGTCCAGTTCTCTCAGCTTCTCATCTGCATTCTGCTAAAACAAATAAGGTTCCAAAACTTCAACTTTCACTCTAATACCGCTGTCAACACCATCACGCTTAACATATCTACGACAGCTAATTAGCCAAATTGAGCCTCGGCTGTAACTCAACAGAACTGCATCCTATAGACGCATTTTATTCAAGAGCTTTGAGTTAGAGTCTCCACTACTTCTTGTTCATTAATATGACACTGAATGTCACTGGAAAATGGCAACCCTTAAGTTTGAGATACTTGAATTATAACTGTACAGATAACCACTAATTTCTCACAGGAATAATCAAAGTTCAACATCAACCAGAATTGCTAAACACATCCCAAATATTCCAATATATACATATTTAATGTGTTTGCTTTCAGCATAAAACATGTTACATATAATTAGTTTTTACAAGTTTTACATGAATATATCTCACTTTTTTAGAGTTAGGAGCTTGAACAACTGTCGAACTCTCCTTCTTCCGAGGTTTTTTCTTCAGTATTGCAGCCTTTTTTAATGTTTCAGCAGAGGTCTTCTCTTTCTTCCGTGGTTTCCTCTGTTTGGTGACAGGTAGTTTTCCTTTGGAAACACTACAATTTTTACCACCATTAATTTTTTTCTCTCCTTCTGCCTCTGTTGTAGTCTGGTGCTGAGGAAAGGATATGCTCTCCAGATTTGAATTAGGTGTGAGCTCTCTTTGCACTGCAGGGTTTTCTCTTGTTCTCGCCTCAGGATTTGAAGCCAGCATACTATCCTTCTTGCCAGCTTTGTTACTGGATGCACATCTTTTCTTAGGAGTACTGAGCTCAGATTTTTGGCCTGTGAAATTTTCGGTTTGCTTTTCTTGTTTGTCATGGCACTTCTCTTTGGGCAGAAAAACAATTGTGGCCTCCTGCCTGTTGTCCACTTTTGCATCTGTAAAGAGAGAATTGCTTCCTGTCTTAGTGTCCTGAAGTTCTGACGTTACACAGGGTGTAAAGCCAGTGGCCACAGTTTGCTGCAATGGAGGATTCTGAGACCTGCTGAGCAAGTTGACCACTTCAGGCTTCCTGGATCCCATAGATGACAGATTGCAGTAGGTTTCACCAGTCAGTGCAGTAGTCTCAAGAGTTTTCTGTTTTACTATTGACTCCAAGTTGGATAGGGGCGAAAGGGTTTTCTCCATTTTTTCTTTTTCTTTCTTTACATTAGTGGGGCTTAGTTCACATTTATGAAACAAGGGGCCATCACAACTCAGGCTGTCTATTACCTTAGATGGTTCTTGGTTCTGAGCTGAGCGCTTCTGCAAAGACATCCCTTGAAAAAGTGGTTGGTGCCACAATGGTTTACTTGGAGGTGTATGTGGAATCCCTGCTTTTCCACCCGAAGTCCTAGGTGATTGTGAGTTTGTAGAAGTAAACAGTGGACTGGATGAAATCTCCTGCTCTGCAGGGGTGGTAGTACTAGCAGAAGTACCACCTTTATTTTGCCCATCACTCTTACCTGTGAAAGGTGTCTTCTTGCATCTGGAGGTCAACTGTTCACCTTGATCAATAATCGAAATAGTCTCTTGCTTAGCAAATATCTGTACGTCTTCAACAAAAGCAGCACTTTTACCATCTTTGCTACGTAAGGTAGAGGCTAATATAGGGCTTGCTACCCCTACATATGTTCCTGGGAGGTTGTTTAAGGAACCTTGAGATGAGCCTTTGTCCCATGATGCACTGGGTTCCAAATTGTGATTGCTGAGTTTTGAGGTGGATCGCTGGGCTGAGCCATTTCGTTGGGCATCTGGTAGAAGAGCATAATTAGAAACTGAACTAAAAGAGGAAGTCTGAGGCCTTTTGGAGGGATGTGAATTCTTCTGATTGGGCTCAAATAAGCATTGATCAGTTGTGGCAGCTGGGCTGTTCTGAGCATCCTTAATGCTTTTTTGGCGTTTGGATTTTGAAGATAAGTCAAGAGGTACGTCTCTGGCCTCTGGAGGACACAGAGCATTATGTTCTTCAGTAGATGATACAGACTTCGGTTTTAAATATGACACAGAATTCTTTTCGATTGCTCTGTATGGGGGGCATTTCTCTACAAGGCTTAGAAGCCTGCTCTGAGTGGTAATGTTGGCCAGTGCCGAGCTACAGCAGATGGCAGCAGTGGGAGAGATAGTATAATGAGTCAGTGGGGCTGAGGCCTGTGTGGCCTGTTGCGCTGGGAGAGCAATAGTGTGGCTAACAGCAGGAGAAATTGTTGATTTGTGCTCTCCTGCACCTTTACAGCCCTTTGCATTAGAGCCATGGTCACATCTTCCTTTAGATGCTGATGACACTGGTTTCTTCTCAGCAACACCTCGTCCCATAGAAAACTGATAAGGGTATGTTTTGAGCCTTGGAGTCATACTTGAGCCAGAACATGGCACTGGACAGTCCTTTTGAAACTGAGTAGCTGTGGCTTCTCTCAGAGCGGCAATCTGGCCCAGTCCTGGAGGCAAGGTGATCTTACAAAGGGAAGAAGCAAAGTTTGCAGATGGAAGAAAAGCAACAGGTTGGCCTGCTTTAAAGGTTGAACACTGAAATCCTTGTGAACGACTGATAACAGGTTGGGTAGGCCCAGTGCTCTGAGGAGCTTTTTTATTTTGGGTCACATTATTATGAACCAAGCTCATCAAGTCCTCTGAGCCAACCTTTTTACCACAAGGCCAGTGCTGATTTGGGCAGGTAGCACCTCCTTCAGCCTGTGCTTTGGGAACTTCTAATCTATCCTGTAATTGTGTGCTAAAAGAATCAGTGCTGAATGCAGGAGGTTTGTTGCAAAGTTGGGAAGAAGGGACTTCAGGACAATGGTTTGAATTGCTGGTCTTGCTAGACTTGCTGGCATCAGAGCAGACACCAGGCATTTTGCAGTCTGTAGATGTCCTCAGCTTGTTCTGCTGACCATGAGGCACATCTCCTCTGAGTTCAGGGGGCAGTGTCTGCTGTGGATTCCCCACCATGCTCTCTGACAGCTGTGTAAGAGCACTGCTCTCTTTGCTTACCGTGCCTCCATCCCCTACATTCATTGGTGAGGGATCCACCTGGAAAACATAATAAGCAAACTTGCAAACTTTAAATCTTATTTGTAGCAAATAAGTAAATAAATAAGCACTGTTGTAATAACACATATGATTATCACCTGCATAAGCGTTTTTTGTTTTTTTTTCAACACAGCATTCCTTTGACTGTGTCGCAGATGTACAAGAATTTCTTCTATATATGGCACAAAAACAAAAGGACAAGGTCAATGTAAGACAAAGACAAATTCTGTAGCCACTTCATATAATTAAATTATTAAAGTCAATCAAATATTGACAAGACCATGAAGCACTAAAAAAATAACAAACATATTCCATAAGAGACACCGTGGTACACCGTAAATTGCATAACTAAAACCAGCCATAATTTACAATATTAAAATCATTAATCCTTCTAAATGTTAATCTAAACAAGATTTATAAAAGCAAACACAAACTCAATGTGGAGAGTTTACAACCTCATGGTGATATCTGGAATATTAGAAGCACAAAATTGAATTTACATTGCAATCCAATCATTTAGTGTTTCATGCATTTCATCTACTTAAAACATTATTCAGCTTGGCTAGCTAAAATCTCTCAAACTATGACATAAAAATGTAAATCTTTGAAATATATTCCATTTTAAAAACGGTGTACACATATTTTCATACCTTTACAAAAATTCCTTTTTTTACTTTACTAAATCTTCCAGGAGGCCAGGAAAAATCACCTTTTCAGTTAAAAACCCTTTCAAATTACTGTTTTTGTGTTATTTTCTTCAGCAAGGTTAAATTGCTTAACTATATAATAGAATGTTTTTTGTATTTTCTAAATTACTTTTACAAAGTACAAAGGTGTACTTGAAAATACACCTAAGATTTTAGAGAACAAGGCCAAACAATTAACAACAAAAACTTTGCAAAAGCATTATGCCATAGATTAAAAATCAGTACAAATTTAACTCTAATGTTTAAAAACTTAATTTAGAAATACATAAACCGGTCATAAAGGTATATAAAAATAAAACAATTTGTAAAATAATAACCAAGCATTTTTTTTAACAAATCAGTATCTCTGCTGTTATTAATGTCAGTCCGTTACTTGAAAGCAATGATTAGTTTTAAGATTGGTTACCTTGAATTGCAAGTCTTAATTCTGACCTTTTAAATCTAAAAGATGACACTCTTTTAAAGACTTAAACACAAATAAAATGAGCTAAATTTGCTTAATCTGATTTTGAGACCCAAAGCGTGTGTCTGTGTTCAAGTGGACGCATTGCTCAGTGAGACAATGAACCGTGAACAGTGACCCTATCATTATCTCAGACATCTTATAGTACAATATTCTAAACCATGAAGTAACTATAAGGTGTTCAAATCAGATGTAAATTAGGTTGAAAAACCTTTAAAAAATGTTTTTTTTATAAACCTTTCATGTCAGAAATCCTTTGCTGCTCTGGTATAAGCCCAACTTTCACTGTATTTTTGACCCTGACAGTGGTGTATTCCTTCATATTAGACACAATCAAAGGCATTCAAGCTTTAAACAAAAAAGGCTTAGGCCTTACATGACAGTGGGTCTTGCAATAAGGGCTGCTAACTGCAGACATTTTACAAGTATATTGCAGTATAAATCTGATGGTAGATGAATGAGTGGATGAATAAATGAGTAAATGAATGAATTCATTTTACATGATGGATTCATGCTCAGAATCCCTTAAACATAACATCAAGAAACCCCCAGGATCTACGGACTAAATTTATAAATATTTGCTAAGAAAAAAAAATCAGTCCATAAAAGATTCGATATAGGGTAAATACTTCTGAATAAGCTTGATAGTGGCAAATAGTATTTGAATTTTAAATACTGTAAAAAGTATAAGTCCCATCCAAGCATTACCATGTTCCATTTAATCCAGAGAGGCCAATTCTAACTATCAAAACAACACTTGATATCAAACTAAGGATTCAAACTAAGTACTGCAAAGCATAACGAGCAGTAGAAAATCTGATGTATTTTAATAATAAAAAAAAAACAAAAAAAAACAATATTTGTGTTTTGAGCTTGCAAGAATAGGAATAAATGTGAGAGTAACAGTGCTTGTCTCAATTAAAGAAAGAGGAAGTCGTGCTGAAACTTCGACCTAACCCAGTAAACAATGTGTGTTTTCAAATAAAAGCTTCATCCTGCAAACACACCTTTAGTAAGAGTGCTGAATGGAGGAGGTCCATTTGAGGTGTAATAGAAATAATAGAAGATAGTGTCCTTGTCTAAGAAAATAATATACAATATCAGGCACAAAATACAATGAGTTAAAGAACATTTCATATGACTAATGCACCTGATCAAAAGCAGCTCTGAAAAGCAGTAAAAAAAGAGTGTGAGATGAGTGCCAAATTACAGATATGTGTCAAAATGCCTGGTAAAACATGAACCCCCTGCTTAACAACTGGTTCCACATACAGCCCCTGTCTGTATGGTGCGTTGTGCCTCAGGTCATGTGAGTCTTACTAACGGACAGAACTGGATATGCTATAGTAAAGTTTATCGGCCCACGCGAGCTCTTATCGTCACTGAACAAAGCTCATTACTTTTGTTGATGTACCTCATTTGAGAACGATAAATTCATCTAAAGACTAATCACATTAGTCAGTTCGCTGGGGTGAATCCATAGTCGGATTCTCTAGGTTTTTGATATGGTCTGCAGGGCAGAAATGTAAAAGGCAGAGCAGAGAAACCCAACCTGCTCCCAGTCTCTCTCCGGTGTGTCGGCAGCGCAGCTCTAAGCTCTCTCTCACACACACACACACACACACACACATACACACAAAGGAGACGCTACAAGGATACAGGATGCGGGATTAAAACCAAATGTCGCTTGAACACCGCCGAGAACCGAATAAAACGTGTTTTCCGCAAAATAAAAAATAAATATCTTCTTGTTTAAACTCTGGCTATAGTCCACGCTCCGGACCGAGCCTGGGGAACAATCAGGACAACACACAATACAGAAAGACGCCGCTGATCCTACAGTACAAATGTTATGTTTAAAATTAGGCCAATGAATTAAACAAACTCCTCGTGATGTACACACAGCTGAAAGGGTGAGGCACACAAACACAAGGCGATGTAGTTGTTCAGAACGGGGTTTCGGAGAAAAGGTTCGGAAAAGCAGCAGTGTTGTTGATATGCCGCTCGTTTTTGACACGACGGAGGCAGAAACTAACGACTCGTCCCTTCCAATGGACAGCAGTCCTGTCGATAATCAACTAAAATGCGAAATAACATCAAACCTGAAGAAGACTGACCGCATCTTTCGGTGACCACGAGTGTGTAGTCCAACTACAACGCCTTCATCATCGCGCAGATAAATCGAGGGAGAGAAAGCCAGACAACATCGCGAGGCTGAAATCACCCACATGAGGAAACATCGTACTTTGGGCTAACTCTAAACATTCACCCTTCAATGGCTGCTTACAGAATGTAGCGTGTGTTAGTTACAGATAATCAGCGACTGTTACTTGTGTCCGGCGATGTAAAGAGCCGTATCCTTACTTAGCAATGTGCTCTATGTTGAAGCTGCAACATTCAGATCCCTGCGCAGCAAAGTCTCCTCGAAGCAACTACCGATATGTATTACACTGTTTCCAAATGTTAAGGACAAGCCGTGTGTCATCGCGGGGAAATATCTCCGATAGGGTATTGCATTCGTCCCATAGCGAACCAATTCGGTATCCAGGGTGTTAGAACATAACACAGCCCAGACCCGATGTCTCTGTCCACTGAATAATTCCCAAAGGAAATTAGCGAGCCATATAACGATGTCAAACAGTGCAAACAAACACCAACCGGCTGGAGCCACATTAAGGAAGCCGAGGGTGCATCGAGAGGAAAGGATTTTAGTCCCGTTGGTAGAAATTCACTAAAGATCGACGATTTTTGGGTCCGAAAGTCCGTAATAGTGGTGGTGGTGGGAGGGGGTTTAGTCAAGACGAGCCGTGCTGTAGCTCACAGGCTCTGGTCTGGTGGGAGAAAGGGGGAGATAGAAGGACCGCCAGTATGGGAGTTGTAGTACTCGAAAGCACACACACTGGCGCTGCCGGCACCGAGAAGGGAGGAGCAGGGACTGCAGGTACCGGCATGCACCGCTCGAATCCAGCCGCTCAAGGGGAAAGGGGATCGCAACGGTGCGCTAAACTGGAGGAAAAAAAAACCTTCTTCAAGTAACAAAGTGGAAATATGCCGTCTATTTGCGAAAACACTACGCTTCCACAAGCAATGCAGGTGATAAGAAACACTCAACACATCATTTAGAAGATAGCTCACGTAATGACGGGTCACGTTTTGTGAAGTCTATTGAAAGCGGGCGGGAAAAAAAAAAAGAGTTGAAGAGGTGCAGACTGTGTTCCTCTACACGCGAGCTGTGAACTAACACATGCTCCACCTTCTACATGCACAACCAACAAACCATCAACCACGATGAAGAGATAAACATATTTAATTATGGACGCTATTGTACGAGCAGCTTCAACCTGAAATCCTCTTCCATATTGACATCTACATGCTATATTCTCATGGCCAAATTCTTCTCATTCTACAACAGGTTTTTCAAAAACACTTGTGGAATCAAATTACATAAAAGGCTAGTTCAGGTATCTAATTATTTATGTACATGGGTAGAAATGTATTATTATATACTCATATACATGAGTATATTAGAAAAGTTATCTTAATGCACTGCATGTCAGGTTATAAATTCTCTACATGCACCTGAAATGACTGTGAATACTATTACGATGAAAAATGTATCCAAATTTTCTTTGGCTATAACCAGCGTAGAAGCTCACAAATGGTCCATAATTTGGGAAAGGTGAACTTTACTCTAATAACACAAATGTAAGGCCATAAAGAAAAAGATGAAAGCTCCATCTATTTGGAGTCTATGCCTTTTTTTAGGTCAGCTCTATAAAATAACACAGACGTTACCCTGAATGTTAACAAGGTTTATCCCTTCCTCAAAGTTTACTTTTTGTTAGTTGTAAGTAAAAATTGATGGCGAGATGGAGTGTTAATGTTAGTTTACAACTTGAACTTGACATGCAGACAAACAGAATCAGCTAGCACCTCTTTCCCCTCCTGCTTTCAACAGATGCAACAAAATGTGACCCATATTTACAAAAGACATCCTCTAAATTATGTGTAAACTATATTCTTATGTTGTTGGGTTTTTTTTTTTTAGCTGCTCCCTGTTTGGAGTCACCACAGTGGATCTAAGCAATATTCTTATATCATGATAAAAATATATATGTAATATATTTTCCCCATGTTCATCAGCTTTTTTAAGTTTAAAAGTGTAAAAAAAACTATATAAAGTTGGGGTATCAAGAATACAATGTCAGTTTCCATCTCTGTCCTTATCTTATATGTGTCAACTACTTTCACATCTTCAACTCAAGAAGTGATTGACAATGCCTCATAGAATGTAATTTACTTCATAAATACTGTGTTTTGCTAATTGCTGTAATGAATGGAACAGAAAACTAACACACTATACTGGGAGATTCCTAAGGCATGAAAAATACTTTTTAAATTATTTTTATTGGTTTCCCTAAAATATTTGAATATATAATCATATACTGCAGTGATGTTGAATGTCCTAATGAGACAATAAATATAATCCTTATTGAATTCATTCACAATTGATACTTAATACTTAACATTTAACTAGCAACACTAATTGTTCAAAAACAACACAAGACGTTAACAAGCAACACTAATTGTTCAAGCATGCATTCTGTCTTTATTTAGCAAGAATCTGTTATATCATAAACCTTCCTGTGATGTATTCCCTTTATCTTTAATTTTCACACAGACTGCATCATTTGGTCAGGCATAGACCTTTAGCTTTTGGCAAAACATAGTGTGACTCTACTAACACAACTTTAACAGTGTGCTAAATGAATCTTTTAAGTTTTTCACGGGCAGCACTTTTAGTGGCCAGACACCCCGAACAAGGCTTGTTTTCTTGTATGGGAGCTTAACATTTATTACTTTTGATTAATTTATTGTTAGTAACAGTTTAATTCTGAGATGGGCCCTGGATTGGATGCCAGTCCATTATAGGGCACCACACAATCACATTTGCATACTCACACACAACTAGGCGCAATTAGGAATTGCCATTCTACCAACTGGAATATTTCAGAGGTAGAAGGAAACCAGAGAACCAAAAGATGACCTACACAAAGAGAGAGAATATACAAAACTCCAGAACCCCTGCTCAGTGTCAGCACAGTGACCCTTGAGCAGTGAAATGGCAGCAAATACCTACATAACACTCTACTCGTGATTTCTAAACCTTGAACAAATTTCTTGAACAAATTCTTTAAAATGCACAATAACAGACAACAGCATATGTCAGCAATTAAGCCTACAATCTCCAGGGGCTGTGTTCAGCAGTGACATATTCTTGATGACAAGCAAATCTTTATGTACATACAATAATAGAGGACTGATGTGCCAAGGACAGACTGACCAATACTGACACATCTTGAACACCAAAATATATGAACACTATGATCTGTGTGATTGTACTAAGTAAACACATCTTTATATGCGTGCTGTAAACGTGATGGTGTATACGTTTCAACAGATGTGTTTAAACAAATAATAGGAAACATTGCGACGCTAGCAAGCTCAAAATGCGAGTCCTTTTAGACGATAAGCTATTTATTTTATCACAAATCTCGCAAACACAAATGTATGGCAACAATCACAGAAGAAAAAACTATGTGGCCACAGTTCAAAACAGAGCCGACTCTCTTATGTTTGTCTGTTTAAACATAGAAAATATAGCCAAGTGCAAAAAAAAAGTGACTTTCACCGAAACTATAGCAGATACATAATACACATATAGCTGAGACATAAGAGTGCAAAACAGCACAGGACACTTTAAATTTGAGGTATGTTTAATAAGGGCAGAGCTGAGAGAGCTGCGACCTTTTCACTTCTGAACTTCAGAGCGTTTTGGCCAGTCGGTGCCTCACTACAGCACTGACGACTGAGATGTTTAGTCCCCGAAGTGTTTGTGAAAATAACAAGTCTGTTTCTCTCTTAGACTTTAAATCGAAAGTTGGGCACAAAAGACAGACCTCGGTACCAGTTTGCCTGACTTGCAGACATATAAAGATACCAGCCCGATTTACTGGCACGAGAAGTGTTGAGCGCAGGATCGTGTCGTGGTGAAGGCGGATCCGGGATACGGGACACTAAGGCATTACTGAGACGGGTTTCTACACCTCCTTCCGACGGTGACAGGTTGAGATGATGCAAAACGTTCCCATACTCACGAAATCATGATAAAGTGGCCTTAATTAAACACACCCTGGCCGCTTTGACCACGGGCTGTCGCTCTCATCGCTTTTGTAGGCCTAAAAACACACGCCACAGCGTGTCCCAATCCACCGAAGGCTGCAGATGAGTGACCATTAGCTATCATTAGCCGCACGCAAATTTGAAACCTAACGGTAGATCCTACTTTGCAAGGCAATACAAGAGGAGACCTGGTCGCAGTTTTTAGATAACAGAACCTGTGCTAGAGTAAATCGGGACTTTCATACACTTGCGCAGGCTGCAAAGTTTCAGGCTGCAAAGTTGCCCGTAGCCCTGCATGGCGTTTCGTAGTGCCCCCTTTAATGCCCCTCGCCCGCCAGTAGCGCCTTTGTTAATCGCATGGTGCTGCACCGCCTGCCTTACCTCACTTACCTAAATGGCCCGGACGCCTTTTATATGCCTTTTAACAGGAGTGCTCACGAAGAGACCGTGAAACCAGCTCTGTGTTTGTGGCTCTCGTCCCGGTTTACCAGCGCGTTTTGGCGAAGGATTCAAAGGCAGCGTGAATTTTGGGCTTCTCGCCGCGATCTTCCCTCATCGCCAGTTCTCGACCGCAGCAGCTGGAGAGGAAAATCGCGCTTCCTGGGTCCTAAAGCCTGACGAATCTACACAGGTGAGCATACGCTACACTGTGAGCGGTGCTCATGAAATTAACCTGATTCGTTTATTTACACTAAACAATGTTCCTGTGTCATTTTGTGCTCGTTGGTAAAACGGTTCATTTACTTTCATTGGTTCAAATATTTCAGACAATGGCGTTACGCTGTAGTGATGGCAGTAACTCTTTTTTTGTTACCTGACCCTTTTGCTAGTCCTCTGCTCAGATCAGTGAGAGATCAGTGGATCTGGCTATAAACTGAGTTTAGTACACATATTGCAGGCTACCATGAACTCTAGGCTGTTGTCAGAGCAAATGGACATCTCAAATATAAATAAACAGAATATACAGTACTGTATTTTACTAAAACACTCGATATAGGTCATATTTATTGTACCCATGGCATTGTGTTTGTCATAATAGTAAATAATATTGGGTGTTTTTGGACTTTTATTAATAGCAATATATCAATATATGAATTTAATGAAGATAGTTAACATATTGGTGAAAAAACACTTTATTTAGAATATGTACAGTATGCAGTAGACGTAATTCCAGACCAATTCTACGAGGGCATCTTGTGATTATGCAAAAAGCAATGGAAAAACACAAATAATTATCAATATTATTACATTCATTACTGAGCTCTTTAAGTTATTAGCCCGTTTGACTGGCCACTTAAAGTGAATGTGTTTAACCCAAAGGTCAAACTCAAAAACAACTCATATCACCTTAAACCTAATGTGTCCAAGAGGTGGATAAGTTCAGGAATAAAAAAAGATTGGCTTCAGCAAATAGGTAAATAATTATTTGACACTATATTTGACATTATAATTTATATAATCATGTTCATGAAATTGAAAACTGTACTGGGGGGAGGGAAGGGGGTCATGGGGTTCCTGTACTGTGAGCCCTTTATAATAAATGATGTAATAAAAATGTAAACAGTGCTTCTTCCATGTTTTCCCTCAAATTCATGCTTATTTTAAATAGACTTACTGGCCTGATCCTATTGATAAATGCTTATTCCTTTTTTACATTCTGTTGATCCTTTGTTCTCAGGAAGTGCAGTGGCTTCTCACCTTGTTGCAGGAACCAAGTGAAGAATTTTACCAAGTGAAGATCAGAGATGTGAAAAAGGTGGATGACAGAAACAAGCGGAATCAAACTTAAATATTCTCACTAGAAACAGGCCACAATGAAACACCTATAACCAACGCCATAAAGATCCTTCCACAAGTCTGTTCGATTATAAATGCACAATATGGATATTACTTTAGCTCTTGGACGTTGCGCTTAATTTAAGTTTACAGCCACGTGGAACTTGAACTCTCATTGGAAACATATCTGTTATGTTGGGCCCGTTTCGACCTCATTTGCAATTGCCGCGAAATATGTGAAGAGAAATCATGTTGGAATAAAAAAACATACGCGTCCTAATAACTGTGAGGTTAGATTATGTTAGAGTCTATGGGAGTTTCTTTCTCAACCGGTTCCATAGTGTAGTGGTTATCACGTCTGCTTTACACGCAGAAGGTCCTGGGTTCGAGCCCCAGTGGAACCAGCTGTTTTCTCTAATGAATTCGCGCTCTTAACTAATACCTCACTTAACGATCAACACATTCTAGCAAAAAATGATCAGCAGTAGATGATTTGTGTAGTTTAGGTGAAACGGCTGAAAACGGGCATCATACAAGCAAGCTGGTCCAATCTGATAGTAATATAAAAACAATTTTGTGTCACGTGAAAAAAAGCTTTCAGTCATTTGGTGAATAAATATCAGGAATTGTTCTATGGTTTTCATTTAAGCAACATAGAAAATGCGTAATCGTTATATACATATTAAGCAGGCTACTTTCCCTTTTAAGTAGACCTGCACTTTAATTCCGGCCCATGCATATACTGTTCCTCCCCAACCCCCGCGATTTACAGCGGAAAACTGGACGAATACACACACACATACACACACACACACACACACACACACAGCGCGCGTGAATGAATCCTACAATGTATGTAAAAAAAATTACTAATTTTGGTATTATATGCCATAAAGAGCAATAAGCATCTAAAAGCTTAGATTCGATCGCTGGTGTAAATAACCTAAATCTCTTATATCTTAAGTCTTAGCGACCTCTACTGTTCACTTCGTGTCAAATAATTAAGACTAATCATCTGAGTAATAATATGAGCTTCTGATATACAGGCGCATCTCAATAAATTAGAACGTGGTGGAAAAGTTAATGTATTTCAGTAATTCACCTCAAATAGTGAAACTCGTGTATTATATTGTCTCACGTCGTCTGTATAGTCAACACATTTTCACATCACATGTCAACTCATTATCTATATCCTTATCTGTATAACTGATCTGCAATTCCTGGAGTTTACTCCTAAGAATTTCACTCACCAAGGCACATGTGCTGTGGTGATGTGACGATAAAAGTGACTTGACTTGACTTGATAGTCTAAGCTAAATGTATAGTATAGTGTTATTTGTGTTTGTACTTTTGAGAGTCACAAACAGCTGGAACCAAATTCCTTGTGTGTCAACACACTTGGCCAATAAACCTGATTCTAATTCTGATATAAATATTGATATAAGTATACACAGACTGAAGTAGTTTAAGTATTTGGTTCTTTTAATTGTGATGATTTTGGCTCACATTTAACAATAACCCACAAAGTCACTATCTCAAAAATTAGAATACTTCATTCAGCATTTTTACTGAATTGTTAGCCTTCTGGAAAGTATGTTCATTTACTGTATACATACTCAATACTTGGTAGGGGCTCCTTTTGCATTAACTACTGCCTCAATTTGGCATGGCATGAAGGTGGCATTTTTTGGTCTCTTGTTTCTCATTTTCCTCTTGACAATACTCCATAGATTCTCTATAGGGTTTAGAACTGGTGAGTTTGCTGGCCAGTCAAGCACACCAACACCATGGTCATTTAACCAACTTTTGGTGCTTATGGCAGTGTGCGCAGGTACCAAATCCTGCTGGAAAATTAAATCAGCATCTTTAAAAAGCTGGTCAGCAGAAGGAAGCATGAAGTGCTCTAAATTTCTTTGTAAACGAATGCAGTGGCTTTGGTTTTCAAAAAAAAAAAAAAACTAACACCAGCAGATGGACCAACACCAGCAGATGACATTGCACAAATCATCCAAATCATCACAGACTGTGGAAACTTAACACTGGACTTCAAGCAACTTGGGCTATGAGCTTCTCTACCCTCCCTCCAGATTCTAGGACCTTGATTTCCAAATGAAATACAAAATTTGCTCTCATCTGAAAAGAGGACTTCGGACAACTGAGCAGCAGTCCAGTTCTTCTCCTTAGCCCAGCTTAGACACCTCTGACATTGCCTGTGGTTCAGGAGTGGCTTAACAAGAGGAGTACAATAACTGTAGCCAAATTCTTTGACACGTCTGTGTATGGTGGCTCTTGACCCCAGCCTCAGTCCATTCTTTGTGAAATTCACCCAAATTCTTGAATCGATTTTGCTTGAGAAGCCTCTCAAGGCTGCGGTTGGTTGTGCACGTTTTTCTTCCAGACTTTTTTCTTTCACTCAATTTTAACATGCTTGAATACATGCTTGAATTTGGCATTTAATGTTTGTGGCTTACCCTCGGTGTGAAGGGTGTCAATGATTGTCTTCTGGACAACTGTTAGATCAGGTCTTCCTTATGATTGTGTAGCCTAGTGAACCAAATCGAGAGACCATTTTGATGGCTCAGGAGAACTTTGCAGGTGTTTAGAGTTGATTAGCTGATTGGCATGTCACCATATTCAAATTTTTTGAGGTTTTTGTCAAGTGTGAGCCAAAATCATCACAATTAAAAGTACCAAAGACTTAAACTACTTTAGTCTGTGTATATTGAATTTATATAATACAGGAGTTTCACTATTTTAGTTGAATTACTGAAATAAATGAACTTTTCCACAACATTCTAAGTTATTGAGATGCACCTGTAATCATTCATTCACAAGACGCAGTTTGTTGGAAGGACCGATAGGCATTGTCAAATGGTTCATCAGATTAACATAATTGATTAGAAAATTAGTATATGAGTATATTAGTATATCTAAAGCCCTGAGCTTAACTGTACGGAATCTTTACAGGAAGTTTAGTATACAATTAAACCAAAACCGGTCTATATATTTGTACTCACAAAATCTGGTACATATTTTTCTGTATTTCACAATATTTATTAAGCTTTTGCATGCTCCTGGGGTGAAAGCTGTCGTATTCACTAGTTAGTTTAAGGACTGATTTTTATACGTATTCATAAGCTGTTCAAAGTTAAAGGCAGCATCTTACACAACCTTCTCTTTGAAAGTAATGCAATAAGTATGCTGTAAGTGATTTATGTAGATACTGAAACGAGTTTTAAAGTGTGGTGTACTTACTACTGCTTAATGAAACAGACAAAAGTTGCTATAGGTTACAATTACCTATAATATTTGCAAACTATAGTTAATGTCAAATACAATGCAATGATACTGGACAAAATTATTAATTGCATCATAAATTCCTTCGGCAAATCCACAATGACTATGCAAGTGATGTTCCAATATCTGATAAATATTTACAGTATCTTGTCTTTAAAACTTGTGACTTCTCCTGAATAGTTATTTTCTGATGTGACATGTGTTAGCAAACAAGATTTACAAATTAAAACAAGCCTGACAGGATGAAAGACATTCTTATTAACAAGACTATTGACGGATATTAAAGTTGTCTTTGTGCCTATTGGATATGAATGTGATATGTCCATTTTACATGCGCACATTCCAGGTCTGGATTTGTTTGTAGACTTTTTTATTTATTTGTTTTAAATATCGGAGCTGTCCAGGGTTCTGAAGCTATGCATTTTTTTTTTATCAACATGTGCATATTTAATAAATAAAATA
Organism: Tachysurus vachellii; assembly: GCF_030014155.1. Lineage (NCBI taxonomy): Eukaryota > Metazoa > Chordata > Actinopteri > Siluriformes > Bagridae > Tachysurus > Tachysurus vachellii. The sequence goes on from NC_083472.1 coordinate 14,542,690, forward strand.
TTTGTTTGAATAGTTGCAGTACTATAAAAACTGTATATGTTTTCAGATCACTAAATTGTAAAAGTCCATAAAGTGCATCTGTACAGAGAAATTAGGATGGTAGGATTGCTGGATAATCTGTCACAGTTTTCTTAAATAAAACATGTTAGGATAATATAGTAATTTCTGGGATATAAATCCCAGTTGGGTTTTTTCTGTAATCACAGAATGAATTATACACCATTCTTTATGTTTCTTCTGAAGTCAAAACATAATGAAGTCCTGGACTGGTGCATTGATCTGACATCAACTGTAGCAAGAGCTTGCTATACATCCTGTGATGATATTTTTAGGGTTTTTGGAGACTTTAAGCATCTTACAATCTGCTCTGGGGTGAATTTGCTTGAATGGCCAGACCTGACCATTGGCAGTTGTTTTTAAATGTTCAGTGATTACAAATTCTTTTAAGATCTTTTTATATCCCTTACCACTTATCTTTCTTCCTGAAGACTTCAGAGCTCTTTGGATCTCACCGTAATGATACATCTCACTTCATAAATTAAGAGAAATATAAACTAAATATCTGAGGTTTAAATAAGACAAGCCTTCTTCAAAATGTTCTGTAACAATGTTCTAATAATTTGCACCTGATGCGATCCACCTGTAGGTCATTTTTAACCATTAGTACAAATAAATGTGGGGGTGTGCTTTCTTTTTCCTCACAAGAAATAAGTTCTTTTTTATTTTATTTTACAGCTTAGACCCTGGTTTGGCTTTATTTGTTTATTTATATTACTTGAATCTTCCAATGGTATTAAAATGAAGATGAAATGGCCATATGTTTAACAGGCTTTCATGGGGTGTCCTAATTATTTCACATGACTGTATTTCATAACAGTGAATCTCTGACAGACATCTCACAAAGATGCAGCTGGGTGTGTGTGTGTGTGTGTGTGTGTGTGTGTGTGTGTGTGTGTGTGTGTGAGAAACTTGCATGAGCCCAACTAAAAGGGAAGTGTGATAATCACACTGCAACACTGTTAGCTTTAATGTCCACTACAGGAAACGCAGCATTGTACAGATATGGCTTATCGCTGAATCATGACACGGTGACAGGAATGTGGAAAAGTATCATTGAGTCATTGAGACAAAGAGTCGGAATCGACACATTACACTGTTAGGCGATAGGTGGCAAGCACGTTCACATTTTGCAGCGAGACTTTTAAATTGAAGGGAAGAGCAGCTTGGCAGACATTTTAAAATTCGTCTAATGTTTTACCCCGTGCTTCACCAACGCTGTTTTTAAATAAATTAACCTCTTAAGGGGCAACAATGGCGAACGTAGCTACAGCCGTGGCAGCAGTTGCAGGAAGAGACCCTGCTGTAGACCGCTCCCTAAGATCTGTCTTTGGTAAAGAAAGGTTTTAACTACCGATAAGCTAAATGTAGCATCGTCTGTCTGATTTGTATATTTCTTTTGAAGCAAGACACCTACAGTATAGTTAATTCTGTCTGGCTAATAATGTTGTAGCAGCAACTAGCTGCAAAACTTTCAATTAAACGTCAAACTAGCGTTTGGTCAAAAACAAATAAAAGACGTTTGTTACAGAATCTAAAGGTTTATAACTTCACACCAGGTTACATCTGATACTTCAGATACATGTGTATAATAAACTATATGGTAAAGCCATGTGTTTAACCACAAACCTTGTCCACCTGGTTTGTGCTAGTGGGAAACATCCCATATGAAGCAACAGAAGAGCAGCTGAAAGACATCTTCTCAGAAGTTGGTCTTGTCGTCAGTTTCAGGTATGACCCAAGAATTGTGTGCTTATGTGAAGTATTCACTGGACTAAAAAATATACCCATTGTAGGTTGGTATACGACAGAGAAACTGGAAAACCGAAAGGTTATGGCTTCTGTGAGTACCAGGACCAGGAGACGGCACTCAGCGCCATGCGCAACCTCAACGGCCGAGAGTTCAGTGGCAGAGCGCTGCGTGTGGACAACGCCGCCAGTGAGAAGAACAAAGAAGAGCTTAAGAGTGAGTATGTTTACTGGAAGAATGTGGCTTCCAAAACCTGGGTTGCCTTGCCAACAAGGGTTTTGTGAAGGGGTCAAATCAGAGTCAGAATCAGAATCAGGTTTATTGGCCAAGTGTGTTGACGCACACAAGGGATTTGCTTCCAGCTGTTTGTGACTCTCAGAAGTACAGAAATAAATAAGACAATGCAGATGTGATACAATAGACATTATGAGTATTAAATATGAATACAGAATATCTGACTGATCAGTTAGGTACATAAAGTGTGGCAAGTGCAAATAACAATATTGTGCAATATTATGCCTTTTGTACAATATGCACCAGTAGTGTGTGTAACATACATGGATGATGTGATGACGGCCAGTTCTGATATTGCAGTACTTATAGATACGAAACAGGGAATATTATTATGGCGAGTTGTTAATCAGGGTGATTGCCTGGGGAAAGAAACTGTTCCTGTGTCTGGCAGTTTGGATAAACAAAGTTCTGTAGTGCCTGCCAGAAGGGAGGAGCTGAAAGAGGTTGTGTCCAGGGTGTGAAGGATCAGTAGTGATTTTTCCTGCCCGGTTTCTGGTTCTTGTGTCGTGCAAGTCCTGGGGAGTGGGTAGGGGGCACCAATTATTTTTTCTGCTGTTTTAACCGTGCGTTGCAGTCTGTTCCTGTCCCGTTTTGTTGCTGTACCAAACCAGATAGTGAGGGATTTGCACAGGACCGATTCAATGACAGCAGTGTAGAACTGCATCAACAGCTCCTGTGGCAGACCATACTTCCTTAATTGGCATAGAAAGTCCATCCTCTGCTGGGCCTTTTTGATGATGAGTTTATGTTGCACTACGATTCACATCCTCTTCACAAATCGTGAGTGCAACTTGAGTGCTGGGAGGAGTTGTTAATGGGGTTCCCAGAGGTGTGATGGGGCAGTCAGTGGGCTGGGTTGGATGGGAGGTGTGAAGATGTTGCTCTCGAACCTGCAGTAGAAGGTGTTAAGGTCGTCAGCCAGGTCTTTGTTTGCTTCAGTGACTCTTGTAGTTTGTGATGTCTTGCAGGCCTTTCCACACTGATACAGGGTTGGATCTGAAAACCTGCTTTTCAGAGTAGCTTCTTTTGGCTTGTAGTTTGTAGCTTCCTTCGTCAATAGTTTCCTGGCCTGCTTATACAGAGTTTTGTCCTCCCCTCTGTAGGCATCTTCCTTGGCATGTCGAGATTTTTTCAGTTTGGCTGTGAACCATGACTTGTTGTTACTGTATTTGCAGAAGGTTTTGGTTGGCACACAAACGTCTTCACAAAAACTGATGTACGATGTCACAGTGTCAGTCAGTTCATCCAGGCTGTCAGTTCCAGCCTCAAAGACACTCCAATCAGTGCAGTCAAGTTGTAGTTCTTGCTTTGCCTCACTGGTCCATCTCTTCACTGTTTTTACTACAGGCTTAGTAGATTTTAGTTTCTGCCTGTATGTTGGAATAAAATGAACCAAGCACTGATCAGAGTTCCCCAACGCTGCCCTGGGTACAGAGTGATATGCGTCCTTAAAAATTGTGTAGCAATGATCCAGTGTATTTTTCTCCCTTTTGGGACAATTTATATGCTGTATGTATGTCTGTATTTTGGAAGTTCAAGTGTAAGTTTTGCTCTGTTAAAGTCTCCAAGGATAATAAAAAGAGAATCCGGATTATTTTGCTCCAAGCCAGATATCTGGTTTGCCAGGTTTTGCAGTGCATCACTCACGTTGGCCTGCGGTGGGATGTAAACTCCGGTCAGAATGGATGAGGAGAATTCCCACGGTGAAATGCTTCTCTCATTAAAATGCAAACCAAATTATAACTTTTTTGAAATGTGTTTTTCTGGATTTTTGTTGTTGTTCTGTCTCTCACTGTTAATCTACCATTAAAATTCTAGACTGATCATTTCTTTCAGTTTGCAAATGTACAAAATCAGCAGGGGATCAAATAATTTTTTTCCCCCCTCACTGTGTGTGTGTGTGTGCGTGTGTGTAAAACTGTTTGTCTGTTCCCCGAGGTTTGGGTACTGGAGCTCCCATCATTGAGTCCCCATATGGAGACAACTGCCCAGCTGAGGAGGCACCGGAGTCCATTAGCAGAGCTGTGGCTAGCCTGCCACCAGAACAGATGTTTGAGCTTATGAAACAAATGAAAGTGAGTAAAAGACTGGCCATTAAATATATATCTTGTTGTGTCTGTGCTCTCTTTATGTCTGTGCAAGTACTCTCGGTCTCGCTCTCTGTCTGCGTGAGGGCATGTCTCGCTCTCTCTGCACGGGGGCGTGTCTCGCTCTCTGTCTGTGTGTGTCTGCTTGTGTGTGTGTTTTGGCATTTTCTTGTTAACACTACATTGTTGCCACCACACTACAGTAATATTGGCATTAACATTCTAATTGTATGCATATTACATAAAATGTTGGTACTTATGCATGAGAAAAGGTGCTGTTTTTTCTCCCTCACTTTTGGTTTATGCAATTCTTTTGCACTATCCAATAAATCTATGTACACCGCCTCAGCATCACCTATGTGTGGGAAACATAATTAGCACTGTCTCTTTGTATTTCTTTGTTGTACAGCTGTGTGTTCAGAACAGCCCACAGGAGGCCAGGAACATGCTCCTGCAGAATCCACAGCTAGCCTATGCACTGCTTCAGGCACAGGTTGTCATGAGGATTGTAGACCCTGAGATTGCCTTGGTGAGCATTATTCTAAAATAAATAACTTGTTACTTAACAAAAAATGTTTTATTTAAGATGTAAAATTCTGCTGTGTTGAAATGTAAAAGTCAAACCTATTAGTAATTTCTAAAACTTTTAGGAAAACTATTATGAATATTGTGTAGTATGAAAATATTATGTATTTGCCATAATATGCATGAATATTGATAAATGCATTTCCATATTAGTCAAGGCTAACAGGTTGTTCTTGTTTTTTTCCTTCCAGAAAATGCTCCACCGGCAAGCTTCTGTGCAACCCATAAACCCAAACAGCCAGTCAGGGCCTTTGCCAGTGTCTAACCAGCCTCATGCCCAGCCAAGTGCTCCAGTTTCTCAGCCCCAGGCCATGGTGAACGCTTCTCTCTTTCTCGCATGTTTACATTATCCTGTCAATTATACATCTGAAACAATGATGACCATTTTTAAGAGCCTCTAAATGTTTTGTTTAGGTATTTAGATTTACAGTCAGGTCCATAAATATTGGGACATCGACACAATTCTAACATTTTTGGCTCTATACACCACCACAATGGATTTGAAATGAAACGAACAAGTTGTGCTTTAACTGCAGACTGTCAGCTATAATTTGAGGGCATTTACATCCAAATCAGGTGAACAGTGTAGGAATTACAACAGTTTGCATATGTTAAGGGACCAAAAGTAATGGGACAGAATAATAATCATAAATCAAACTTTCACTTTATTAATACTTGGTTGCAAATCCTTTACAGTCAATTACAGCCTGAAGTCTGGAACGCATAGACATCACCAGACACTGGGTTTCATCCCTTGTGATGCTCTGCCAGGCCTCTACTGCAACTGTCTTCAGTTCCTGCTTGTTCTTGGGGCATTTTCCCTTCAGTTTTGTCTTCAGCAAGTGACATGCATGCTCAATCAGATTCAGGTCAGGTGATTGACTTGGCCATTGTATAACATTCCACTTTTTTCCCTTAAAAAACTCTTTGGTTGCTTTTGCAGTATGCTTTGGGTCATTGTCCATCTGCACTGTGAAGCGCCGTCCAATGAGTTCTGAAGCATTTGGCTGAATATGAGCAGATAATATTGCCCGAATCACTTCAGAATTCATTCTGCTGCTTTTGTCAGCAGTCACATCATCAATAAATACAAGAGAACCAGTTCCATTGGCAGCCATACATGCCCACGCCATGACACTACCACCACCATGCTTCACTGATGAGGTGGTATGCTTAGGACCATAAGCAGTTCCTTTCCTTCTCCATACTCTTCTCTTCCCATCACTCTGGTACAAGTTGATCTTGTCTCATCTGTCCATAGGATGTTGGAGGCTTTTTTAGATGTTGTTTGGCAAACTCTAATCTGGCTTTCCTGTTTTTGAGGCTCACCAATGGTTTACATCTTGTGGTGAACCCTCTGTATTCATGCTGGTGAAGTCTTCTCTTGATTGTTGACTTTGACACACATACACCTACCTCCTGGAGAGTGTTCTTGATCTGGCCAACTGTTGTGAAGGGTGTTTTCTTCACCAGGGAAAGAATTCTTCGGTCATCCACCACAGTTGTTTTCCGTGGTCTTCCGGGTCTTTTGCTGTTGCTGAGCTCAACGGTGCGTTCCCTCTTTTTAAGAATGTTCCAAACAGTTGTTTTGGCCACACATAATGTTTTTGCTATCTCTCTGATGGGTTTGTTTTGTTTTTTCAGCCTAATGATGGCTTGCTTCACTGTTAGTGACAGCTCTTTGGATCTCATCTTGGCGAGTTGACAGCAACAGATTCCAAATGCAAATAGCACACTTGAAATGAACTCTGGACCTTTTCTCTGCTCATTAGGGGTCAAGCCCCGAAGGGGCGTAGACACCTATTGTTATCGTTAGTTTTCTTATTATTAGGGTTCAAGCGCGAAGCGTTGGAAACCTATTGTTTTTGTTAGGATTTTTATTATTAGGGGTCAAGCCCCGAAGGGGCGTAGACACCTATAGTTATCCTTCTTCTTCTTCTGCTTCTTCTTCTTCTTCTTCTGCTTCTGCTTCTGCTTCTTCTTCTGCTTCTTCTTCTGCTTCTTCTTCTTCTTCTGATTCTTCTTCTTCTTCTGCTTCTTCTTCTTCTTCTTCCTTCAATGGCAGCCCATAGAACCGTACATAGGAAAGTTATGAAATTTGGCACACATGTAGAGGCCAGTCTTAGAAGTTACTGTAGCAACTTTGGTGTGTCTAGCTCAAACCCTCTAGCGCCACCAACAGTCCAAAAACACAATTTTGTGCTGAATCGTAAGGCCTAGAGGCAAAATTCTTGCAACATTAGAATCAGAATCACAAAGGTCTTTATTGCCAAGTATGTTTAGGCAAAATTCTTGCAGAATCAGAACCAGAATCAGAAAGGTCTTTATGAGGGACACACACTCGCACACGCACATACTCACACACACAGACACTCACACAGACACTCACACAGATGAGGAACACACACTTACACACACATTTACACACATACTCACACACACTCACATACACATGCATTTACACACACGCACACACTCTCACACACACAGACACTCACACACACACACGGGGTCAAGCCGATCAGATGCGCTCAGAACATGTCGCTGATGAAACATACCAAGTTTCCACACTCGCACACTCACATACTCACACACGTACTCACACACACACACTCTCACACACAGTCACACACACACTTTATTGCCAAGTATGTTTTCACATACGAGGAACACACACACACTCATTCACACTCGCACACTTACTCACACTCGCACACTCACATACTCACTCGCACACACACACACAGACACTCACACACACACTCACACTCACACACACACTCACACTCACACAGACGAGGAACACACACACTTGCACACACATTTACACACACACTCGCACACACACACACACACACACACTCACACACACACTCACACAGACACACTCACACACACACTTTATTGTCAAGTATGTTTTCACATACGAGGAACACACTCACACACACGGGGTCAAGCCGATCAGATGCGCTCAGAACATGTCGCTGATGAAACATACCAAGTTTCCACACTCGCACACTCACATACTCACACACATACTCACATACACACACATTTACACACACACTCTCACACACAGACACACACACATGCACACTCACACACACACTTTATTGCCAAGTATGTTTTCACATACGAGGAACACACACACACACACTCATTCACACTCGCACACTTACACTCGCACATTCACATACTCACTCGCACACTCACACTCATACACACACTCACAGTTACACACTCACTCACACTCGCACACACACTTACACTGACTCACACTCGCACACTTACTCACACTCACACTTACACACACACTCACACCTACACACACTTACACACACATTTTGAATTTTCACGTTAAGTTCAGTATTTTACCAATACAATGCCATATCGCTACGAAACTTGGTATGGTTCATCAGCGACATGTTCTGAGCGCATCTGATCGGCTTGACCCCGGTATCGCTGCTTGCAGCTATATTTATTATTATTATTATTATTATTATTCCACCCTAGAAACGGTCGTGCAGCCCAAACCGTAAGGCCTAGAGAGCTCAAACTTGGTAGTACTGGTCACAGTTACTCAGGGCCACAAACGCGTTTGTGCCCATAGGTCCAAAAACCCAATTTTGTGCTGACTCGTAAGGCAAAGTCTCAGAATCAGAATCAGAATGGTCTTTATTGCCAAGTATGTTTTCATACTTCGTTTTGCTTCGCACAAGGATTGTAGACTCACCGATATGACTTTGTTTATTTGTCACTTTGTGTATGTGAAAATCCTTTAAGGCCTTAAACTCCCTAAAGGCCTTAAACGCTTGAACCCGGGAAATGCTGCTTGCAGCTTTAATTATTATTATTATTATTATTATTATTATTATTATTATTCCGCCCTAGAAACGGTCGTGCAGCCCAAACCGTAAGGCCTAGAGAGCTCAAACTTGGTCAGATGGTAGTACTGGTCACCCCTAAAACCCCTATGTCCAAATCTCAAGTGCTTTATATCATTGGAATCCTTGGCCCATGACTTAAAAAACGTATATCTCCAGTTTCATCTCCGCCGTTAAATTTTTTCGCTATAGTGCATTTTGTCCGAAACCTACTTTTGCTAACTAGTCCTAGGTTTTTCGCCTGATCGAGACCAATCCAGTGCAGTAATATTCTCTGGAGTCTCATTGTCAATAATGTTTGAAAAAAAGTCGAAATTTTGATTCAGGGTCCTTAAGGGGCCCCAAAATGTTTGGACTGTGAGGAGCCAGTTATACTAAAATGTCAATAACTCAAGAAGTAAATGAGCTATCAACACCAAACCTGGGACACATGTGAAACAGATCAAACTGAGGTCACAGTTCAAAAACCGCGGCGATTGGCCACTTGGTGGTGCTATAACGGAAAAATCACTAAAAACAGCCATTTTTTAAAAAAACAGTCCAAAAACCCAATTTTGTACTGACTCGTAAGGCAAAGATTCTGATTCTGATTCTCGGAGTGGGTGGGGCCTAACCAGGAAGTAGGCGGGGCTTGTCTTGAAATGGGCGGGGTTTTAACCGGTAATAATTAATTTGTAATATTAATAACACTAGCTTACTACCTTTGTTTTTATGAAATACAGCAAAAACGTGTCAGACACAGAGTGTCTGGTTACTGGTTAGAGACAGCTGAAGGTTTAAAAAAGAAAATAAATCTCCGACAGGCAGAGACGCAATGCGAGTCGCATTCTACCAAGCAAGCACCACGTCTGAACGAACCCACGTTTACCAGAACTCTACTGGTTAGTAAGTACGTATTATTAATGTTACAACCAGAAGTAAAAAGCTGAAGAAACGCTAAACGTTAACGGAAAAGACCCGCGAACCCGAGTGACTGAGGGAGAGACAGAGAGCTGTTCTGTGTGTGACTGTGAGTGTGCAGAGCGTGACACAGCAACACAATACATCTGTATGTGTTTAGGGGAGGGGCACTGTGACTAGCCTATCACTGTAGGGGAGGGGCGCTGTGACTAGCCTATCACTGTAGGGGAGGGGCGCTGTGACTAGCCTATCACAGAACGCTGACACAATCAGCTACCCAATGATGATTTTCATACAATCCGAGCACAGATATTGACTCGTATTACTCGTATAATACTCGTACTCGGCAGAAGTGCTTTATCCGTACCGGATACTCGTTTCAGCCAAGTTTTCAGGGAAAACTGGACGGGTGAGTACTTCACATGACATATGTTGTGGCACCCTCTGTAGCATGACATATGTAGCATGACATGACATATATTGTCATGTCAATCCAAAGGCCTTAAACGCTTGAACCCGGGAAATGCTGCTTGCAGCTTTAATTATTATTATTATTATGGGTCAAGCCCCGAAGGGGCGTAGACACCTATTGTTATCGTTAGTTTTCTTCTTCTTATTATTATTATTCTTCCGTCCGTCATTGAAGTCAATGGCAGCCCATAGAACCGTACGTGGGAAAGTTATGAAATTTGGCACACATGTAGAGGCCAGTCTTAGAAGTTACTGTAGCAACTTTGGTGTGTCTAGCCCAAACCGTCTAGTGCCACCAACAGTCCAAAAACCCAATTTTGTGCTGAATCGTAAGGCCTAGAGGCAAAATTCTTGCAACATCAGAATCAGAATCACAAAGGTCTTTATTGCCAAGTATGTTTAGGCAAAATTCTTGCAAAATCAGAATCAGAATCAGAACCAGAATCAGAAAGGTCTTTATGAGGGACACACACATTTACACACACACTTACTCACACTCGCACACTCACATACTCACAGACACTCAGACAGACACACACACTCTCACAGACGAGGAACACACACACTTACACACACATTTACACACACACTCGCACACTCACACACTCACATACACACACATTCACACACACACACACACACTCACACACACTCACACACACACATTTACACACACACACACACTTACTCACAATCGAAAACATACTCACACTCACATACTCGCACACACACACTCTCACACACACACAGACACTCACACACGTACTCACAGACACACACACACGCACTCACACAGACACACACACACGCACCCTCTCACACACACACACACACACACGCACCCTCTCTCACACACACACACACACACTCACACACACACACACTCACACACACACACAGACACTCACACAGACGAGGAACACACACACTTACACACACATTTACACACACACTCGCACACTCACATACTCACACACACACTCACATACACACACTCTCTCTCACACACACACTCTCACACACACTCTCTCACACACACACACACACTGACACACACATTGACACACATACACACAGAGACACACATACACACACTCACACACACACACACACACGGGGTCAAGCCGATCAGATGCGCTCAGAACATGTCGCTGATGAAACATACCAAGATTCCACACTCGCACACTCACATACTTGCACACTCACATACTCACACACATACTCACACACATTTACACACACACACACACACATGCACACTCACACAGACACACTCACACACACACTTTATTGCCAAGTATGTTTTCACATACGAGGAACACACACACACACACACACTCATTCACACTCGCACACTCGCACACTCACATACTCACTCGCACACTCACACACACACACTCAGTTACACACTCACTCACACTTGCACACACTCACACTTACACACTCACACTCGCACACTTACTCACACTCACACTTACACACACACTCACACTCGCACACTCACACTTACACACACACACACGCACTCACCTACACAACCTTACACACACACATTTTGAATTTTCACGTTAAGTTCAGTATTTTACCAATAAAATGCCATATCGCTACGAAACTTGGTATGGTTCATCAGCGACATGTTCTGAGCGCATCTGATCGGCTTGACCCCGGTATCGCTGCTTGCAGCTATATTTATTATTATTATTCTTCCGTCTGCTGCCATTGAAGTCAATGGCAGCCCATAGAACCGTACGTAGGAAAGTTATGAAATTTGGCACACATGTAGAGGCCAGTCTTAGAAGTTACTGTAGCAACTTTGGTGTGTCTAGCTCAAACCGTCTAGCGCCACCAACAGTCCAAAAACCCAATTTTGTGCTGAATCGTAAGGCCTAGAGGCAAAATTCTTGCAACATCAGAATCTCAGAGGTCTTTATGAGGAACACACACACACTTGCACACACATTTACACACACACACTTACTCACACTCGCACACTTACTCACACTCGCACACTCACATACTCACTCACTCACTCACTCACACACACACACTCTCACACAGACACACACACACACACTCACTCACACAGACACTCACACAGATGAGGAACACACACAGACACTCACACTCACACAGACGAGGAACACACACACTCACACACACACATTTTTACACACACTCACACACACACTCACACACACACACTTTATTGTCAAGTATGTTTTCACATACGAGGAACACACACATTTACACACACACACTTGCTCACACTCGCACACTCACATACTCACACTCACACACTCTCAGACACACACACAGACTCACACACTCACACAGACACACACACGCACACACACAGACACGCACACTCACACAGACGAGGAACACACACTTACACAGACGAGGAACACACACAGACACACACACACCCTCTCTCACAGACACACACACACACACTCGCACTCTCTCACACTCTCACACACACACATTCACACTCACACACACACTCACATACACACACATTTACACACACATTTACACACACACACTCTCACTCTCTCACACACTCTCACTCACACACACACACACACTATTGTCAAGTATGTCTTCACATACGAGGAACACACACAGACACACACAGACACACACAGACACACACATTTACACACATTTACACACATTTACACACATTTACACACATTTACACACATTTACACACAGACACACAGACATGCACACACACACACACAGACGCACAGAGACACACACGCACACACACACACACGGGGTCAAGCCGATCAGATGCGCTCAGAACATGTCGCTGATGAACCATACCAAGTTTCCACACTCGCGTACTCACACACACACACACACACACACACACACACACACACAGACTCACACAGACATGCACACGCACTCACACACACACACACACAGGCGCACAGAGACACTCACACACACACACATTTTACGAATGCAATGCCATATCGCTACAAAACTTGGTATGGTTCATCAGCGACATGTTCTGAGCGCATCTGATCGGCTTGACCCCGGTATCGCTGCTTGCAGCTATATTTGTAATTGGTATAATGAGGGAATAACACACACCTGGCCATGGAACAGCTGAGAAGCCAATTGGCCCTTTACTTTTGGTCCCTTAACAAGTGGGAGGCACATATGCAAACTGTTGCAATTCCTACACCGTTCAACTGATTTGGATGTAAATGCCCTCAAATTAAAGCTGACAGTCTGCAGTTAAAGCACAACTTGTTCGTTTCATTTCAAATCCATTGTGGTGGTGTATAGAGCCAAAAATGTTAGACTTGTGTCGATGTCCCAATATTTATGGACCTGATGGTATATCATTTGTTAAAGTGCATGGTTAATATAACGCTTTATACAGTTTAATTAGTTAGACCACGAACGTTATAGACTATATACATAATATACATATATACATAACACAAATAACTTTTTGTAGCCAGGAATGCACGTGAATGGTGCTCCTCAGATGATGCCACCTTCTCAGATGGGAGGTGGAGTGCCAGGGCCAATGGCAGGACAGGGGCCAATGCCGGGACAAGGCCCAATGCCAGGACCAGGGCCTCTCGTTCCAGGAGGTATACTTGGTCACCCCTTTGCTATGAATTCGTGCAGAATTGTGCATGTTATGTGTCAAAACTGTTACTTGTCCTCTTTACTGTAGGTGGAATTCAGCCTCAGATGGGGATGCCCCAAGGGGGCCCTGTTCCTATGGACAGAGGTGCAGGTGGGTGATCTTAAGCTTTTGTATTTATTTGTCCAATTAAATTACACCTACCAGCATAATTTTCATTAGCATTATATCTTATTATGATTTGAAAGGGTAACGTTTTTGAATGTTTCATACTGACATTGAAGTTACACGAAGCTACCAGAACAGTGGAATGTGCTGAACAGCTTTCAAATGACAAATTCAGTCTTTGAATGTCGAGCATGTGATTTATATTAGAAGAAATGTCACTAGCAAGCATTTTATTAGGTATACGTTACTATTGTTTTAAAGTACATCTTTCTTTTAAGTGCAGTGCTAATTTTAGTAGTTTTAACAGTGAATACTAGCTTTATGCATTAAGCAATCCTGTCATGTGTTCTTCTATAATATTGAACACTTATTTGTTCATATATCCTTCCTCTTATGTTCGCTTTCTGTTACTATCTCTTATGACCCGTGTATTAAATCAGTCATAAAATACCCTCAAAACAATTGTTTATCATCTGATTTGTTTCTTACGTCCTAGATACCATGTTATGCTTCCTTATCAATGAAAAGATTAGTTTTAATATTTTTGGTGTGGCCCCTGGGCCTTTCTTTTGACAGAATACTTTTCATTTTCAGTCCCAAAAATGGTCAAATTAACCTCGAGAATTACATAAATAAATGAAAGGTTATGTTACCTGACTATTACCGAAGGGTATTAGAACATCTCTTAAATAAATTGTGTGTGTGTATATAATATAATATATATATATATATATATATATACAGTTTTGACCCATGTATTTTTAGTTCATGAAAAGTCTTTTTTTTTTTTTTTTTTTTTTTGTTTTAAAAATAGAAGATTAATACAAATACAACATGAAAAGCATAACAAGTAATATTACAAAATGTAGATTTGCAAGGTCCAACACACAACAACCAATCAAGCAAATCAAACCAATAGAAATCTATTACTTCTAATTCCAAAAAAAAGTCTTTGTGTGCAAAAATGTGTGTGTGTGTGTTCAGATGCATGTGTGGCAAAAAGTGACACTTTTAGTCTGTTCTTTGCTGAGATATATTTTGCAGTAGAAGCACAATATATTTGTCTTTCTGTCCTTATTGCTAGGGCAGACCTGAACTGCTTTCTTTTAGAATCAGGTGGCCTCAGTGGGGTTGTGGCTGTGCTGGTTGATGTTAAGACAGGGCTGGCTGAGGAGGATGCACAGGCTCTGATGCTCTTTGTGTTGCTGATGGCACGGATGAGGTGACCAAGGCTGTGGTGGCTGGGTCTCGGGGCACCCGTTCCCTTCGCTCAATTCGCACCTTGACAAAGGAACTTCCTAGCTCCTCAAGGATCATTTCCCCGCTTGTTTTTTTTTTTTTGGTTAAGTTACACCCTAGGTGGATGTGGGTCCACAACACATGCATTGTATGTAGACACATCATGTTATAAAACACAACCATTGGCCATCTCCTGGTCATTCGCTGGCAAGTGTAGGTGGCAGTCAGCTTGTCCAAGTTGTCCACTCATACCTTTGTCTTTATTGTAGTCACTTCCTGGTGACAACAGCTGCGTCTTTGTAAAAAGTGAACATAAGTACCACTCTCCCTTTTTTTTATTTTTTTTTTGACAATATGAAAGTGGTGCTGTCTGTAAAAGTGAATTTTGAAGAAAGTATTATCACCTGCAAAATTTCAGCGGGAAGCTCAGGTTTATTTATTTTTTAAGTTTCCTTCTGAGAAGTACAAGTTCCTTTTTGTCCAAGGTCATAGCTGGTAAAAAATATTGTCACACGTGATAATGTGACCCCACAGTCCAGTAGTCATATCGAGGACTACAAGTTTTCCTTGTTTTTTTCTCAAGGTTTCACTTGCAGGTTTGCCTGTATAAATCTGTAGATTCCATGCATAGCTGTTTTTTTGCATCACTGGATGTTGTCAAATCTGAGGACTCTTGATATCATTCGGAAGTTCTGAAGTGACATTGTTGCCCAGAAAATATTTCTACCTGTTGACACGTCCAAGAGACTATCAGTGGCCTCATTGCTGGATCTGTACACTCCAGCAACAAGAACACCAACATAAGCATTCAGGCGTTCCTCATCAATGTCATTCCACATGTCGCCGTGGATTTTCTTCCTTTAAAGTTTGTCATAGAAATGATGACTTTTTTTTAGTGACATAAACAGATCAAAACATGTCTTGATGTCACTTACTCTCATCTCAGCAAACCTTATGATCCCAGGGATCATTTTGATGACATTTTCAGCAGCTCCCCTCCTATGTAAGTCAGGTACTGAGCTCCAATAGATGTCCCACTTTTGGATTTGAATGTTCCAGCAGGAGCAGCTTCAGCACTGGCAACCACCTCATCAGACTCCTCAGATGTGTCTGTGTCTTCCGTTGACACTCTACATCATCTTAATCCTCATCCAGTATCCTGCTCATCCATATCACTATGCTGTTCTGTCATCTGCCTCATTTTCAGCAAAGATATGATCCAGAGCTTGGCTTGTTGTAAATCATCTTTTCACTTTCCCATGTTGCAAGATGGAGATGTGCAAGTTACTAACTCTAAACTGAATTGGTCTTATGCATGCCTTACGTGTCTGGACATGTCTGTCTTTGCTTGTTTATTTAGGGATGGTGACAAACAGGCAGAGAGAGAAGCCCTAACTAAAACTCAGGTTTGGGAGAGGAGCTGGCTGTCAGTGGGCTGTTGGCTGACTGTTAGTGAGCTGACACTGTGTTTATGATTTCAGATTTGGCACTAATTATTGTATTATAATCTTGTATTATAACTGGATTGAAACTGACCCTAACAACACAAAGGTCAAATTTCCACCAGAGCATTTTATAATTTAGTAAAATTTATTTTTTTGTTTTATTTTGTTTAGATAGAGGATCCTGACAAAGTCAAAAAGCTTTGATGCAATTAACAAATTTATGTGGTACTTTTATGCATTTAAAACCTAAAAACAGGTCCATGCCGACCCTAACACAAGAGGAAGGAGAGGGGTGTGTGTGTGTGTGTGTGTGTGTATATGTATATACATGTCAGGTTATGGTCACAGAAGAGCAGTAATTTAAGAGCAACATCAGTTCAGTGTAACTGATGTGTACTGTTTCCTTTACCTAATGCTGACCCAGGAAGCCTTCAGGATTCTCCTGTAGGATCATCTGGGCCGGCTTCTATCGAGAGGCCGCAAGGTATCACCAGCTTTACCTCAGTGTTTTCAGAGATGAGAGAACTGGGTTATATGCTGCTCATAGCTTCATTTATAAACTGTGAAAAGTTCACTTTCAACATTTTATTATTCAGTGCTGTTACATTGCTATGTTTTTTTTTTCTTCATGTAAATTTGAGTTTCTTTTCTTTTTTTTGGTTGTCCATATGAGTTAGCTTGATACAATATTAGCCTTTTTATTTAAACTGTTTTTCATGTTTTGGTAAAGCATTAAGTCATCTACAGTAAAAATTGTCTGTGATGCTTTCGTCTAAGTGCCATCACAAAATAATTTGCTTGACAAATGCATCCTTTTTTTTGTAGTCTTTCTTTACATATTCAAACTAAAAGGCAACACTCATTTATACCTCCTCATTCTAATTTATTACATGCTAGTGATCTAGTTTGAACTGTGTGGATTTTTTTCCATAGTGCCCATGGTAGACCCACGAGCTCCTATGCGAGGAGCACCTCCAGGACCTCAAGGGATTCCACCAAGAGGCCTGCTGGGTGATGGTCCTAATGATCCACGAGGAGGATCATTAGTAAACGTGGGAGGAGAAGTAGTGGAGCCGTGAGTATAGCACCTCTTCTGGATTGCAGTAGTCAATGCACACAGTTGGACATTAAACTTAATTTAGCTGTAGGAAATTAAGGTGACTAGTCTGGTAACTGAGCTTTCATGAAACCTATCATTCCCTCCAATACTATTGAAATGGCAAGCCCAATTTATTTGTGCTAAACACCAAATATACATATGAGATGCAAGTTTAGGTTTTCAGCTTCCATTTCCATGTTTTTATATCTAGATGCATTTATACAATATAAAACATGGAACCTATAGTAAATAACACTTAATATTTGGTTGCATAATCCTAGCATGCAATGACAAAAATAAGCCAGAGACACATTGTCATCATCAAACTTGTTTGTTTTGGATCATGACCAGATCCTTTCTTTCCCATTATTTTGGCAGAGGTAAATTTTTTTTCCAGAACCTTTGTGTCTCATTTATGTACTGCATTATGATTCTTATTGCCAGGGAGTGGTTTACCTCTTATGACTTCTCATGTTTTCTTTTTTGACTTCTGATACCTTCATCCTGGCCATGTGGAGGTTGTTGATGTCACTGGGGTTTTTTTTCTCTTCCCTTCAGTGGAAATGTTTATCAACTGCTGTTAAAGGCTGACTTGTTCAATTACCTTATTCCAAATTGTTATTAGCTATGCCCAGATTTTGAACAATGCCTCTGATTTGATTTCCCCTTTTTTCCCCAATTTCTGCCTTAAACTGATTTCCATGTTTACGTATTCATTTTAACAAATGCAGGCTTTTTGCTCACCTTAAAAATGGATGATACAAAATCATGTAACCCATTTACATACAAATACCATGAAATAACAGCTGAAATTCTAAACAATTTTTTAAAATAATTAAATAATAATAATAAACTAGAACGTACATTTCCTGAAGAAAATGTGAATGGTGCTTGCACGTGGCAAGTTACCCTTGTCGTGCTGAGTGTTTTGATATGTCACATGTCCACGTTGTGCTAAATTTTGATTTTCACGTGACTTCATCAAATTACACATGAGGAAGTTCCCCTCATTGTTCTGAGTGTTTTGACATGTCACATGTCCATGTTGTAAATGTTTTTTTTGATTTTGCATATATTGGGGGCGGGGCTGCGGCATAACCGGAAGGCCAGTCGGTACACCAATTTAAAAGTTTGTTCAGAGTATCACCTTAAAGGAGCTGGTCGAGTTTGGTGTAGCTAGTTCAAAAGCTTGCCGAGTTATAAACCTCCAAAGTTTATAATGGGAGTCTATGGGGTGAAAAAAGGCCACTTTGAGACCCGGTACCAGAAATACCGGTACTCGGATCCCTTATAAAAGTCATAGCATACCTCTCCTCAATGAGCTGGTCAAATTGACACCTCATTCATGGGTCTAGGAAAAAAGCTACGGGACAAGATTTGTCTGGAAGGGTATGCACAATAGTAAGAGTGTTGCTTTGCAAGCACCATTAATAATAATTCTATATAATTTTTTTTTTTAATCTCAGTTTGGTTATTTTCAATTCCCCAAACGTGCTGTCTCTTATCAAGAATGAAGTAAAACAAGGTAATGTAAGGGCAAACATGTTTCATTTCAGGCACATGAAGCCAGTCACTGCAACTTTTCAAACTGCTGCTCATGTTACATCACAGGGCAGTTGAAAACACTTGTATTGCAGTGTTGAACAGCTCTCACGCACAATTGGAGAGTTTTACTGAGACTGCCCAGGGGAGAGAGTAATTCCTAGCAATTCTTAAGACTGCAAAACAAGTGAACAATGTGAAATCCTAAATTTGCACTAAAGTATCTGTTGTACAGACAGACTTGTTTTTACTCACATTAACTTTAATAGCTTTTCCAGTGACTAACAATAAATTTGGATGCTGTTTTTCACTCATCACTTTTAGTACATTATATGTTGGTTTTGAGACTAGGTTTGTGTCCTTTGTATCAGCTGGATTTGTATCAAGAAAATTATGTTGCATCATTTTGTGCATGTATGTGTAGTC
This sequence comes from Tachysurus vachellii, assembly GCF_030014155.1. Classification (NCBI taxonomy): domain Eukaryota; kingdom Metazoa; phylum Chordata; class Actinopteri; order Siluriformes; family Bagridae; genus Tachysurus; species Tachysurus vachellii. The sequence goes on from NC_083472.1 coordinate 14,562,253, forward strand.
GTGGTTACATGGGAGGCCCTCCACCGCACCAGGGCCCACCCATGCATATGGCCCCTCCAGACATGCGTGGACCCCATGACATGAGAGGAGCACCCATGTTAGGAGAGCCCAGAGGCCCAATGATGGATCAGCGTGGTCCACCCATGGACTCTAGAGGTACATAATAATATGATATTGTGTTTTCAAGTTTTGTGTGACCAAACAAGCAATTTTTTACATAAATGTAACACTTTTTTGTAATTTTATTTTAAAGCTGCAATTCCTTCAGGTCGTGATCCTCGAGCTGTAGAAACTAGGGGTCCTGTGGCAGGCCAGCGGGTGCCTGTAGCGGGTGGAATGCAGAGTGCTCCTTCTCATGGAATGCCATCAAATGCTTCCCAGTCTGCCCGACCTGTATGCCTTACATTTTATACTTCATTTATTGGTGGATTAAGTATTTTCTTTTTGTAAAAACACTCTTGTTGACAACAACCTTTACTTTAACAGGGTCCTGCACCTGAGGTTTCCTCTCAAGATCATGAAAAAGTAAGTGTGGCACAAGCATGCACTCATTAAACAAATGTTTGAGTACAGATTATTAACATTGGTTACCTAGCATTTGACAAAGTGTGTTAATGTAAAGGTCAGAGGCCCAAATATGTTCCAGCATCACAATTTTCCTGTGCACAAATCGACTTTCATAAGGACATAATTTGCCATGGGTGGAGCCAACATCTGGGCTCAACCTCACTAATTCTTTTGTTGCTGAATGAGCAATTCCCCATTGCCACACTTCAATATCTAGAAAGGACTCTCACATGCATAAAAGATGTTTTGATTGTGAAGGCGGGAACAGCTGCTAGCCCATAGTTTTGCAATAGGCATATTGCGTATCTGAAATCTTTAATGTAATCGGGATTAATTCAGTACAACACGAACTTGTCTCAAATGATGCAATATGAACTATGCACTTGCATTGTGTTATGTTCTGTCCTCTAGTGTATAAAATTTAAAAGGGTAGTATCTTTTCAAATGGAACTTATTTAACTAAACGGTGGTTTAAGCCACCAAGTCAATGGCAAATGATGCCAAATCTGTGGAACGTGACGTCACTAGCTTCAGCAGAATACTGTGAATTTTTAAAATGTTAAAAAATGAATTGCAAAATTTTGGCTCATTTTTAAGACTTTCGTTAGATGTCAGTGTCCATTGTGAACATTTTTTGCTCATCTACCGTTGGTGCCTGGCAGCCCCTCCCCTTTTCCTCTATATAAAAGCAAAGCAGTGAGTGCATGAAGTGTCCAACATTTCACACTTCATTTTCTTGTTTAAATAAGTGCATCGTGTGAACTGTGCCACACAACCACAAAATTGTTAGAATAGTGCATATTTATTATTTGGGACACACCTGTAGAAATGCACATACACTTGACAACCTACCTATTTTGTTGCATAGCCCTCAAAGCAGCCAATATTGCTGCATTAATTGCAGTGTGAATGTATTGTTAATTTTTTCTCTATGTTAATAGAACTGATGGTTTTGATATTTTTCTCTAGGCTGCTCTAATTATGCAGGTCCTCCAGCTGACTCCAGAACAGATCGCCATGCTTCCCCCTGAGCAGAGGCAGAGTATCCTCATCTTGAAAGAGCAGATTCAGAAAACTGCGGGGGCCCCGTGAGAATTTTCAAAAAAATTCCTTTTTTTCTTTTGTTTCTGTCTGTCTTCCTTCTCTAGACAAGACAGAATAATTTTGGTTTTTGAGTGTGATAATGACTTAACATTTTTTGTTGTAAGCTGCACCTTAACATGCCATTGTAGCGTGGTTTTTTTCCAGGAAGTTTCCATTTCTAGGAATTACTAGGAACCTCAAAACAAATTTCTTCCTGGTGTTTTTAGGCCTGATGTAAGCATACAATATATATATAGGCTTATCTTTTCTGTTAGTCATTACAGGTTAAAGATGTATTATTTGTTCATTACCTGGTGTCTGGGGTTTTTTTTTTTTTTGAAAGAGCACCTCCTGCTTTGAAATGCAGGGGGGGAATAACCCTGACACTAATCATACTAAAGAACCCATTAAAGTACATAGCTGGAATTTGTTCATTTCAATATTGCCAAAGCAACTGTTTGTCTGTATGTTTTGTTGATAATTTTTTCTTCAATAAAAAATGACAACTTGTGGCTAGTGCAAATAGAATCAACATTTCCTGACAATCCAGTTGAAACCAATGTGATTAGATAAGTCATATGGATAAATCACTTCCTTAATATTCCAGTAATGAAATGACTCATCCAAAGAAACTTATGTTGTGCAAAAGCTCAAAATGCTAAATACACACTCAAACTGCAAAGTAGAGTAATGTATATGTTTAATGAATGAATTCCTTATTTTTGATACTGTGTTGAGCCCAAAACACCACAATTGTAATATTCATACCAGATGACTTGTCTAACAAGGCAAGAAACCACACACAAATTTAAAAAAAACTCATATCAATGGTTTGAACGAATTTTTAGTTGCTTACCTGCCTTCACTAAAATATTTAATGCAGATGTCTGTCAAAGTAGGACAATGCAGAATAAACACAGGCTATATGTGATAGTCGAGAAAATACAGACGATGAAATCTTCACTATATTGATCAGCAGTTTAAAGTCATCACTACACCATCTAGCTCAGGCACTGCAGAGACTATGGTTTTGATGTAAAGAACTTTGAAGAGATTTTGTGTCTTCAGTTTCTAAATTATTTCAGCGCTTCACATGAAGGTAGGCTCCACATGTCAGCTCAGGCTGGAAAGGGAAAGGAACACTGGAGAGCTTGTCCTTCTGGTTCAACTGGTTGCTTGCAACAACAGCTCAAAAGTTCTCTTTGTTAAAGTAAAATCTGGTCTTGCGCAGATCGACGTCAGAATATTTCACACATTTCTTTTCCAGAACTTTAGCTAAGGTGGTTGGGCCACAAAGGAAAGTACCAACCACTGACCTGTAAGCACAGATAAGGAAAGAGATTAAGTATATATTTTCAGCCACAGATAATGTGGTCATGTTTTCGGGTTTTTAGACTTACGAGGGGTTCTCTTGTCGAACTTGCTCAAATTCCTTATCCCAGTTTGGTCGTCCATAGTGAGTCTTCTGCTTCAGACCAGTGATAACATCAGTGTCTTTATCAAAATGCACCATCACATGGGCTGCCTAGAATCACAAAATGAGTGGCAACCGCAACACAACCTTCACATTTTGTACTGTACCTCTATGGTTTATTTCATGGCACATACAACAGACATACATGTGTATGGTCCCATCCAGTGAGGTAGAGTTTGTAGGTAAGAAAGTCCTTCATGCCTCTCTCCTCCATCTCCTTCTCAAGCACCTGAAGCAGATCTGCAAACCACTCAAAGGCATGTGTCTCCCTGCACAACCAATAGAAGTAAATCTGTAGGGAACAGAAACACAAGTGAGAGCTGTGCAGAGCTGACAGCAGTCTGCTCAAACATGCCTAGGACAGTGAAATAGTTTTCTGGTAAGTAATGAGAAATAAAAGAATTTTGGTCTAGTTCTATTGATATGTTATATACTACTAATCAACCATTTCTTAAAGCCATCATGGGCTAGTGTAGTGTTAGAAAGGTAATGTACATTCATACCTTTCTGGTACGTAGCTTGGGGTTGGAATCTTTAAATTTATACCAAATGGACTTCAAGATGGAAGCAAATGGAGTCACGCCAATGCCAGCACCCACTAGCATGCTGACCTCGTAGTCAAACACATCTTCACTGGCTGTTCCAAATGGACCATCCACAGCTAATCTAAAACCAGATAATTAGCCTTGAACTACTCTATAGGATTATAGTGACTGTTATATGTAATTGACTACTATGTTGTAGCCAGTCATTTGGCTTATGGGAGCATTGTCAAAATGTGCTTTAAAAGCATCAGCACAACAGGAGAACGGTACAGTGTGTTGGCTTACCTAGGTCCTTGACTCCCATCTGGTAATTTCTCAACCATCTTGATGAGATTTTCTGTCCAGTCCCCAACTGAGCGGATATGTAAGCTGAAGAAGTCCTCCTCAGGGGCCGACGTCATTGTAAATGGGTGCCATTCGAGTTGGGAGATGGCTGGACAGTTAAGAAAGACATACTGTCCAACATCCATTTTAAATCCAGCTTTCACTAACTGCAGCTCCAGGACTTTGGATGGATGCATTACAATCTAAGAGTGCATATAATACAGTTCCACTGTTATAAACTGCTTATGCCTTCTTCTACCTGTGTTTCAACATTACTGGGAGCTTACCTTTTTGTACTTTACAGTCTGAATATAGCGGATAAACCGCAAAAGCCTCTCGCATAAGTAAATGATCATAGGACCAATCACCCACATCCAAGTCTAGGAAAGGACATTAAATAGAAATGGAAGTTACACATAAGAAATGATGTGTTTCTACAAGGAAGTACATTTCATAAATGTAAACAAATCAAACAATTTCCTCTACCTGGGGAAACCCTCCTGCAAACTGAGGAATAGGACATTCAGCAATGTGACCCCATTTCTCTGGATAATCTTTGCAGAAGGTAGTGTTGTGATATGGCTCTGACAACTGACTTCGCACAATACGCCTGCATCAGAAGCAAATATAACTTTAGCAATTCATTTTCTAGCAGGCAAATACAATTACTTCAAGCAATGGCATAAGTTCTTGAATGCCTCACCCTGCCCCATGAAAAACCAGGCCTGCAAAGAAAATGATGAAGAGGTGGTGAGTGTACCAAAACACCTCAAAGTAACTTCGCCGTATCACCTCCATTGATGATGTAATCATAATGATAAGAGCGAGTGTGATCACAACTCCTGTAAGGCCAGCGATGGTAGTGAATGCGAATAGGAGTGGGGTCTAGGATGTAAAGATAGAACTGCTGTTAATGACATGTACTTACAGACATACATAGATATTAGAAGCATAAAAATAAATTTAGAGACTTTTAACGTTTGAAAGAAGACAGGTAGTATTCTAATTAAAATATTTCATTTCAAATGATCAGATTCACCGTTGAGTCAGATTGGATAGGATTGAGGTAAGTTGATTCCTCATCATCATCATCATCATCATCATCATCATCATTATTATTCCCAAGCAATGAGAGGTTACCAGCCAGGGGACCAAAAAGTCCCTGACGGCTACTGATGAAACGTTCCACATTGAACAAATGGGCGATGGTGTGAACCGCTGGACAGTGAAAAACACAAGTTTTGTCATTAATGATTCTGTTCACTCCAAATTCAAATGCAGATGCCTTCAACAACATGCTAAAATCTATGCACAAAGCATTTATTCAAACTGTTAGTATACACTGTACCGATGTGCATTGCTAAGAAAAATCAGGGTATAGCTGGTACTTTGCGAGGTATTTTGCCCTGACTGTACAATGTCTTTTCCCATGACATTTTCCATGTCATGTGAAATGACATGACTACATACAACAAGTATAAGCCTGGGACAAATAAAAAGAAAGAACAATACCAGTCACCTGTGCTTGTTTACATCATATAAAATTTGTTATTTTTGTAAACTAAGAATCTGTAATAACTCACTATTTGTCTATTTGTCGAGTATATATATATACCAAAGTATATTTACCCTTAGTAAATATTTAATAAACAACACTTTTTCCGCATTGCACCTTAGGTGTAGATGTGTTTTACAGTCCTTTGCACGTACACTGAAAACTGAGCTGTATAAATCGTATCAGATATAACTTCTTAAAGGAAATGTCTGAATTACACAATAATTGTTCTGGTAACTGGATCTCTTCTAGGATTAGATAAATCAGTAACATTTCCTGTTAATTATCTGTTTAGGACACAGCAGAGTTTACCAGTCATCAATGCAATCATGTAGGCGACCAGTTTGTGGAATGTGAGATTTTTGTCCAGCTGTTTCCGCAAGGTTCGTCCACAGCACTACAATGAAGAGAACAGCAACACTATGTGTAAAAGATCACAGTTTACTTGATATCTATAAATACCACACTCAACAAAATAAAAATGTCTCTCCAGACATTGCAGGTTCAACGTAATTTTGAAAACATGTATGATTATATGTCAAATATTTAGTTCTTTGGACTGAATCTACCAGGCTACAGCTGTAAAATGCAGTGGTCAAAAAACCCTACATTTTTCATGCTTTATATTAACTGTTCCTTGAATTTACCAATATGAATAGATAGACTGATGTTATATATTTGCATGATTATTATGAGTTAATGTTGAAATTGTTATCCATATCATCAAAGCTCAATTTTACCCAATCGGTTTTGAGAATACTAAAATACTTTGGCTAATACTATTTGATATGGCAGACTGAAACTTTTTAACTTCATAATTTAATAATAGTATCAGTGTTGTTTTTATATCAGTCAGGTCCAAATGTTTGCCCAAATAACTCACCATGAAGGAGCCACGAATCAGAGACAGCAGGTTGCGACACACAGGCAGGAGGATGAGCATGCAGTTGAAGTTGAGAACAGCAGCAGGAGCTCTTGCCCAGGACAGTGCAGACTGGAAGCCAATATACATACTTTCATTCATTCATTTTCTACCGCTTATCCGAACTACCTCGGGTCACGGGGAGCCTGTGCCTATCTCAGATGTCATCGGGCATCAAGGCAGGATAAACCCTGGATGAAGTGCCAGCCCATCGCAGGGCACACACGCACTCTCATTCACTCACGCACTCACACACTACAGACAATTTTCCAAAGATGCCAATCAACCTAAAATGCATGTCTTTGGACCGGGGTGGAAACCGGAGTACCTGGAGGAAACCCCCGAGGCACGGGGAGAACATGCAAACTCCACACACACAAGGCGGAGGCGGGACTCAAACCCCCAACCCTGGAGGTGTGAGGCGAACGTGCTAACCACTAAGCCACCGTGCCCCCCCCAATATACATACTTCTTACAATTTAATCTATCTTATAAATGCCACACATAAAGAATGATCCCCTTAGGTTTAATTTTGATAACCTCTGTAGTGTATGGTGTACATCACTTCTGAACAGGATCTCAGATACGAGGTAAATATGTACATTAATCAAGAAATACCGTTTCCCTAAAACATAATTTTACTACTTTTTTTTTGTTTGTTTTACAATTTGTACCTAAGGTAAACATGCATACCTTAAAACATTTGTTGTTCTACAAGAAATTGAAGTAACAATATGGATGAACCTTGAAAAAACAATATTATCCAGGTATGTTTTACTGTCATTCCCCTATATAGCTTCTATACATACACATGTTTCTCCAGGACCATAAAACAACACATTACAGTACATAAGACTAAACTGCAGATACAAAACAGTAAAATGCATTCAGGACAATAAATATACATGACATAAAATGAACACTGAACGTGGAGTACAAACTGTATGGTAGTGTAGTAATGTGGTATCAAAACATTAAACAATAAATAAATTTGATATCCTATATTAAGGTGTAAATTGTTAAAGTATTGTGTTCACAAGAAGTGTAAAGTGTGGCTGTTCTCTCACCCCAATCAGCACACGGGTGTAGTAGTACTGAGACCCCAAATCATACAACAGATAAAATCGAACAAACAAGAAGATGTTGATGCCCATCCAGACCACCTACAAACATAATCACAACGTTTTATAACACAATCTGCTGTTGTCTCTGATTGATCACGTTGCAGTAAGAATTCTGTTAAATGATCTTGCTGAAGAATTCTTCAGTATCCTGCTTAAATCTTGCTTTGACCAAACAGACTGAACTGGTCAAACTGGTAAATATATATGTCCTTTCTTACAGCTGCATTCTCAGTTATTAACCTAACTTAAACGAAAAACACAGTTATAATGGAATTTAAAAGTAACTTAACCAGCATTATCGCGACACTTCAGAAAATATTTTTCCACCACCTGGGAAAGACTGTCTACCAGTTTGGCCGTTTGTTTTCAGCTGGTTTGTTAAACATTGTACACATTATCGGTTACAGTAATGTCAGGTGCTCTGATGTTTCCCTTCTTTCACATCGCGTCTCTAACTAAAGATATCATATGTAAGTTAATATGTATGTATATGTATGTTAAAAACAATAATCAATATTAGGGGTCTTACCAAAATAAAGGTCTCCAATCCGTGGTTTACAAGCCAGTTAGCCATGTTTACTTAATGTGGTTAGAGAGAGGTATCTTCAGCTCGACTCACAGCAGGTGTGTGTGTTATAAAGCGACGCTGTGTGTAGACTCCGCCTCGGGCTCAACACGGAAACTCTGGGCGAAAATATAAAATCAGAAACTGACAGGTTGTAATTTGTCAAAGGTTGACAAAGTGTAATTTTGGTTTACACCTCAATACGGAAGGTGAAAGCAGCATGCTGGTATAAAGAAAACAAAAACAACTGGCATGAAGTTTCGTCTAAAATAAGATTATAAAGACACACACGTTTGTTAAATTTAACTTTCAAGGTTATTTTCTGGTTAAGAAAATGCTGCGCTAGCATCATGTGCATGATCTGCATTTGGCCAGAAAGATTAATTTATTATTTTGTAATTCAAAACAAAGCATTTCTCTGTAAAACTGCGACATTAAATCATATGATAATATAATTACTTTTATCCTATGCTATGAACTACTACTCGTGTAATCATATAATGAGTCCACCATGGGTTTTTCCCTTTACTACACTTGCCTCTGGCTTGCTCCTTAGGGATAAATATAAATTTTAAACTTTGTCATTTTCTATTGTGAATTTTTATGCTTCAGTAAAGATTCTTTGAGATAATGTCCATTATTAAAAGCACTGTACAAATAAATTTGTTTTTAATTGAATGTAGGGATTCATGCTCCCTCAAGTATAACCTTTAAAAACCTCTAATCACCAGAAATACACAGTTTACAGCTATTTCTATTAAAGAACAAAAGAAAAAACAACATTCCTTAAATAAAATACACTCAAGTTAGACATTCAAAAATACTTTATTAATATTATATTCAAGTTACAATCAATAGTCACAAAACAAGCAAAAACCTTTTTTTATAAAGTTAATATGATATTATTTCAGCACTTAAAATCAATGTCATTCATATAAACAGAAATCTTTCTAGTTTTACTTATGCAGGAAATCAACAGCTTCGTAAATCTGAGGTAAATGCACACACCTAAAGTATTTGCCTTCCTCCATAACTTATGGGAAAATGATTTTCACAGGAAGCCTCCCAGCTTATCTCTGTGATATGCAAGGTTCAAAGTGCACTTAAGGGGAATGAATGGCTGGCTTTACGTAAAGGAGGGGATGCCCCCAGCTGATCACGTAAACTCCCTTCTTGAATTAGACACTTGGCCTGTTTTCAACATACCTGGGCTAAGTACTGACTTTTCAGCCCTTTGTGAAGGCTGTTTGTGAATCATCTCATTCTTTACAACATTCTTTGGTATGCAGCAGCCAAAAAAAAACCCAGCTCACTACAAACTTATTCCCTTCTAATGCATACCAAAATAGTGAAGACAAAAATTAGAGTAGTGAGGCTTTTTTGTTCAAGGCCATTTCAAGTCAATTCAAAATAGTCATGCTTAGGATACTCTTAGTATTACACATTATTTGTTCTTAAAATGAAATGGAGCAGTTTCTTAATAGCTCACACTGCTCTTATCAAGGCTCACATGATGTTCCTGATCAAGGATACGTGCAAATATGCTAGGCTTAAGAGAAGGCCAAATATGACCAAATAAATTACAGGGACAGGTCAGGCTGCCTCCAAGTCCTCCAAGATATCCGTTTCTTGCAGCCCCGGCAGAACTGTGAGGTCTGGTGTTGGTGGGACCTGTGGAACCAGTGTGTGCTCTTTTCTCCAGCAGCAAGCACAACGCAGGCAGTCTTCCACATTATGCTTAAAGAGTTTGCGTGCTGGGTGGCAGAACTGGTAAAAGAGCAGCATAAAGAGCACAGCAAGGCCATAGCACACAATCAGCTGCACAGCAAGCAGTGGCGCACACACATACTCATAGAAATCTGACTTAAAAAAGTACCAGGCAACAATGAGTGCCAGATTTTCAACGAATCGCAGTGTATAGTATACGGCCAGGCGGCTCCAGCGAGGCTGTTTCTCAATTAGTTCCTGCTCGGCCAAGTTCAACTGCACAGCTGACCAACAGAAGACGTTGATGCAAGCGTAGAGCAGTGTAACCAGGCACAGCACCACACATGTGCCAAGCTTGCTCAGGTTCTTCTCTACATTCTCGGGCAGTGAGGCTCTCCGTGCCCAGAACTCCACCCATGGCTGGAAGAAGAAGAATAGCAGGTTGGCAAGACCTACCGGAATCACCCAGAATGTTAGGGCTGTGCTGAAGAGTACCAAGGAGGTGACACGAGTGGCGATCTCCAAACCACGCCACAGCACCATGCATAAATATGCACCAGGCTTCATGCTCACTTTGTATTCGTCATAACGGATCTGGATTGCCAACACGCTGCACACCAACGCTCCGTATGTGATTGAGATCAGGGAAATGATCATCAAGGCAACTGGAAAAATAGGAGCAATTTAGTGCACAAAACATTAATACACATTTTACTTGCAGTAAACTCTTAGGAAGGAAACATATTAATAATTAAAATAATATGAATCATTATTTACAATTTTTTTAAATACAATTAATTGAAATATACTGTGTGTAGACGTAGTTCAATACAAATGAATTATTTCTAAATGTAAATATTTATTTCACTAGTTCATACTGATGCCTTGGTGCATGCCATAAAATAATTAAATCTCTCAGTCATCAAAAAAACATCAGTCATCAAAACCAAAAAGAACATCTTATTGGACAATGATCAGAAGTTACTGAGTAAGACAAGTCATATTAGCTCAAACAATTTTGGAAAAAAAAAATCATTGGACATTTTAATAGACTATCTTAATTTAATTATTTAATTCTGAAAACAACTTACTGATCTATTTAAAAATTTAATTCGATCCATCTTTCATTTAGCTCTGAATCGTTTAATTAACAACAACAATGACAACAAAAAAACCTCACGTCTTGCTGGAAGGATGTATTTCTCTTGAATGGCAGCATACAGCTGGAGAGTGAGTTGAGGTGTGGAACCAAGGAATGCCTGGATGACAGCTGTGCGTTTAAAGGCATCACGGTGGACAGCCAACTTGCGCTCTGAATGTCCAATCTCCCATTCCATGGGGGATCCATAGGCTTTGCCGTTTTTTAGCTTCATCTTCCTTGTGATGGTAACATATGGTTCCTCCTTTCTGCCTGCTTTGAAGTAAACTACCAAAGCTTCTACACACCTGTAAAGAGGAAAATGAGAAATCAGACTGGGTGTGCAATTTCAATTCAATTACAGACCACTTGTGATAGTTATACCATCACCTAGACAGTGGACGCAAGTCCTTTATGTGTTTTCAACTAAAGAAATAATAATATATATACACTTAAAGTTATACAGTTAAATAGGTCTTGCAGAATCAACAAAAAAAGATTAATAAAAAATTATGTTTTTGTTTTTTTATTTAGTACATGATTTGCTTTTCCTGCATTGTAAAACAATATTCACGTTTCCCAAAAGACAAAATAATAATTTATAATCTTAGCTGTATTTTGAAGTAGTTATTGTAATAATGTTTGTATGGTGGTGCAATAATCACCAGTTATACTAGTGTACATATAATGGGTTAAATTTACACATTCTTGGAACAGAAAAAAATGTCTGAATTCTGTTCCACATTCTAATAGTGTTCAATTTTAATAAAACATACTGTTAAGTAATAAGAAAAATTACATTCCTAGTTTGAACACTAGATGTCAGGACATTGTTAAACCAATTTGACACATTCACCGACACTCCCTTCACCAAACACTATTCGTGTTATAGCCTATGTTAGTTGCCTAGATTTTGAGATGGAGACGGCAAAAAAGATATTTGGCAAAATGAATATGTTATTCACTGCGTTCAGAGGGTGTGGTTCCATCTGTTGGGATCAGCTGTTTATGAACTGCCTTTTCTTCAGCCATGTGTGAGGAGAGCACTGATACACACACACAGACTCTGCTCTTTTTGTCCAGCTCTCTATTTCCCTCTCATGACAGTGAACAACAGCAGACATAACCTTTGCAATGTGCTTCGAATCTCCACAAGACGTATTTGACAGCAGTTCTTTTTTAACAGGACTCTTCCAGATACAGTTATTAAATAGTGAATGAAGTCTTCAAAATCTTCATTTACAGGACACCATCTTCATTTACAAACCATACAACTGAGGAACAAACATTCCAATTGGTTTCACTGTGCATCTATGCTCCAAGAGACACAACATGCACTAAGACATTTAGCAGACATTTAGCTTAACATTTGAATCGCACCACTTTACCCTCCATGTACCCTCAGTAACTAAATCTAGCAATATCTAACTATTGTTTGCAATTGAAAATAAAATTAATGATACAGAAATCTACTCACACTTTCATTTGCCCAAACACTAATTAAACCAACAATGATGTAAAAACAATCCAGGCCATACACTGACAAAATTAGTTTTTATTTAAAGCACACAAAAAACTGTTAAATGTATTTATGCATCAACCCCAGTGCCACAATCTGTAACAGCAAACTAACTTTATACATTTTTAAAATATACATGACAAAAATGACCTGATTAATTAAAGTTGCTTTTAAAAACAAACCCATGAATTTCATTGCAAAAAGAAGGGAAGGGAAAAAAAGGCTAGTGCACAAACAGGCTTTGGATTATTTATGGATACACCAACAAACATGGATCTGGAACGTTTGTTGGCATGTTTTTCACAGGTGACAAAATTCCATTAATACTGGCATTTTATTTTAGTATCCGACAGACTACGGTAGTATCTGTCAGACTACTACTATGGCCTACTTGTTGTGCTATACATGGCAAGAAAGCAACCCTGAATGAGAAAGAAATCACACAAGACCTCATAAGAGTTTAACAGCAAACATGAAAGCAAACATTTTTTTATTTATTCACAACATACTGAATCTTTACTAAATAAAAAAAGGTATCGTTTATGTGTAGGGGTGGATTCTGCCTGTAGACTACGGAATTAGTAAGTAATTCAAAAAAATAATGTTGAAAATAAAGTTTGCCTTTTAGAAAGCTTCAGTATAGTAATAATTACATATTTTCTTTGCTTAAATAACACATTTTATATCCACTATTGCGAGAGGTGCTCTTATAAAATCATTAATTTTATAAATTTATCAAAATCTTCTGAACAATCAGAATCAATATTTAAACAGCACTTTGGTATAATACTAATGTTATAAGATGTTCTAGAGAGCTGGATATGCTAGCTGCCTAAGGTGTTTTATACTGCAGGACTTAGGTTATAATTATTTAATTAGAAATAGTGCAGGTCTTATAATGCATGGTATAATTATAGTTCAGGTGATTATAAATTGGAGCATTTGATTATCCTATGTGAATGCAATTAAAACTTTGCAATAATAAATTATTTTTATGGAATCAATGTTAATGGATTTACCTACAGCCAATCTGTAGGTCACTGCTTTTCATGTAGGTTGCTTTGAATGTCACTTGATGGTGGAGTTGGTGTTTGCGTAATTTGTTTATTTGTTTGACTCGCATTTGCTTCCTAAAGTAAAATATATAACCTTATAGAATAAAAATACAGAGGATGAACTGAAACATGTGCAGCTGTGACTGATAGCTGAGAAGCCTGACATTACCAAACCTATTGACATAAGTGAATAACTACACATCTGCAAAAGGTGCAGTCATCTGCTTTTCATCCAGAATTTATAAGCTCTATAACATGCACTATAATTATGGATGAAATTTTAATTTGTACTTGCAGCCATCCAGTGGTCGAAGTGATTTGATTTTCACAGTTAAAAGGGGGAGGAGAGAATCTTTAACTACTCTGATGACCCAAGATGAAAAATTTAATGTGACAATGGCCGTAAATCAGGGTTTAGTAGCCAGAGACTAAACAAATAGGAAATTGAATGTTTTGACTGCTGTAAAAGACCTATGGTACACAACAAAATGCAATAGTTCTAATTAAATGATGCTTTACAGAATGCAGCTGGGATAGCTGCAGTGCAATTTGTATTGTTGCTCAGTTATATATATATAAATCTGAAACAAGTTTGATTGTGTGAAGACAACTAACTGTGTGCTGGTACAGTAAGCATACCTTAGCTAGTGAAACATTTTTTACAGAACAGAGGCATGTGTTTTTATATTCATTGCCACTCAATCTGATTGTCAACCTTATGGGTCATCCTCAAGCACAGGCATCAGGTTTAATCTCCTTTAAGGAAATTGTAGGGAAATTAAAGTAAATGTACAGGGTGTAGACAAAACTGATGGAACAGCACATCAAACAGCATGGTCCTGAATCATGGTATTAGCTTCCACCGTTATGCTGATGACACGCAGCTATGTGCTTTAGCTGTCAGATGTGGGTCTGCCTTCTGGGGAATCCTTCTGCTTAATTGACAAGACAGAAGTGCTTTCACTCAGCCAGAAGTAGGCTTTCTGATTACAGAGTAACACTGGATGGTCTTTCTATTTGATCATTTGCAGCAGTAAAAGATCTTGGTGATTATTGACACTGGTCTCTCATTTGAAGCTCACATAAATAATATCATAAGGGTAGCCTTCTTTCATCTTAGAAATATTGCTAAGATAAGAAACATGATGCCATTACATGATGCAGAAAAACTAGTTCATGCATGTTTTTACCTCTAGGTTGGATTATTGTAATGCTTTACTGGATGTTCCAGTAGGAGCATAAAATCAAGCTCTAGTTAGTACTGAAAGCAGCAGAGTCCTAACTAGAACCAGAAGATATGAACATATCACCCCTATGTTATCCTCATTGCATTGGCTCCCAGTCAAATTTCACATTAATTATAAAACACAATTGCTGACCTACAAAGCACTTAATGGTCACGCGCCATTACAAGGGGGCAAAGCTTTTTCTTACAAAGCCCCACAGTTATGGAACAGCCTTCCAATTAGTGTTTGGGACTCAGATACCGTCTCAGTCTCTGAAAACACATTTGTTTAGTCCAGTTTTTTCTAAATAGGACTGTTCATGGAGAGTTCAAAGAGAGTTCAGTGAACTGGGTTGTCTGGTTGCTGTCACCTTACCACCCTCGCAAGTCGCTCAGCTTTGCAGTCTGTGGAGTGGTGGGACGCTTTAGGTTCCAGGAACCCCTCATGTCTGTGTCACCCTCTGGCTCGCCGTTTTAGTTATGTAATCTCCCTGATTACATACCTAAACCTTTTCTCCTCTCCTTCTCTCTAACTACTTAATACTGCTAAAAACTAAAGTTTGTTTGCTAGCTACTGACATTTAATTTTAGATATAAATTTTATATTTATACATTGCTCAAAAAATTAAGGGAACGCTGAATCATCATAGTGTAACACCAAGTCAGTTAAACCTCAAGGATATCCTCCTTGGGAATCTGCCCAGTTACGAAGCATAATAAAAGTGACAGCAGGTGCAAAACAGAGGCAACAACAATACAACTGGTGCAGATGGTGGCCACAAACAACTGCTTTCTCCTTATCCTTCCTAACTCACCTGTCTCTAGTTTTGTGTTTTGTTAGGGTCCTTGTCACTTGTAGCAGTACATGCAACCAAATCAGGCTGCAGAGGTAGTCCATCTCCTCCAGGATGGCCCATGCATACATGCAGTCACATGGAGGTTGGATGCATCACCCAACACAGTTTCAAGAGCAAGGAGAAGATACTGGGAGATAGGCTGTTAAACACCGAGATCTGAACAAGGCTGTACAAGGTCAACTGCTCCTTTGTGTTAGGAACTTTCTGAAATCAGGAATTTATGCAATTTGAATCAGCCTGTAATCATTCACTGACCATTGTCACATCATTTTGTTCTCAACAAATTGCACAATGTATGTAAGTAAAGAATTTCAACTTGTGTTGTAAAGTGTTCCCTTCAAACAATCACTCAAACCAAATCACCCTGCCCCTTCAAATCCACCGTCTTCTGTTTGTGCATTAAATAAACTTTTAGTTTATATGTCTCTACTATAGAGACTATTGTGGATAGATATTTAGATAGAGTTATTATAATATAATAACATTGTTATTGCTACCTACAGCATTATTTTAGGAAAACTACTGTATTATGTATATACAGTTTCAATGTTTCTGAACAAAACAGAAACAACATATACTTAAATTATGTTTTTCAAGTTTTGTTCAGTGCAATTTTAAACAAAAATGTTGATACAAGCAAATTGAAATAAGGTAGCTTAATCTTGTACAAGCTTTACAATTCAAAAAAGAAAATAAACTCCTAAGAAGGATCCTATTGCCACAGTAAACTTCATGTTTCTACATGCCTTATTACACTAAGCAGAAGCGAAAAACTGAAAACTTTAAACAACTTCTCCAGGGTTGTGTAACATTTTCAATAGACAATCAACGATCCACTGATCGTGGTTTTGAGTCTTTATCATTTCTAATTAACCTGTCTGGACTTATCAAGTGTAGTAAATCTGGCAAGAATCTGGCAGTGTTAAAAGAACATGGCCTCGGTCCTCAACATAGGCTTAGTTCAGACCTGTGAAAAAACAAACACAAGGCCTTGCATGCAGCATTTTCCATGTACAGGTAATGCCACAAAACAAACTTGTGTTAAAGGCACAGACACTAGCGTTTTCCATCTACTAATCACATCAAGATTTGATTACACATTAAGAATAATATGTTAGAATTGTCAGAAATATTCCAAAGTTAATGGGTAGGTTATGGGAAGTTGTTGCTTTTATTTTTTACATTAACTATCTAGTGAATTATGTCCTGTGAATTTGTGAGGCTCATTCTTAATAAATGAAGAAGTCAGTCAATTTTTGCCATTAAAAATCTGCATCTGGATCAGGGAAATTGAAATGGGTCAATAATCATGTGCGTTTTGTTTTTAATGAAAAATACATTTGCATTTCTAGATCAACAGACAGGTTGTATAACATGATATGGGTGCTGTGCAACCATTTAACATGTTGATTTACACAAGGTTTTTACCTTATTAAATTAATTGTGCTCATAACATGTCCCAGTGAGGCTTACTAATAGGTAGAAATAAACTAATAAACTGTAAATATCAGAGGTGGGAGTAAGTCACACATGTGCAAGTCACAAGTAAGTCTCAAGTCTTAACCTTCAAGTCTCAAGCAAGTCCAAGTCATTTTTTGTGAGGGTCAAGTCAAGTCAAGTCACTGGTTTATGTCAAGCAAGTCAAGTCAAGTCGTAGCTTGAGTCAAGCAAGTCACTGGCAAGTCATACAGATGTTTGATGATTTAACTAAATGTATATATTAAACAAAGTTAAATCTACAGTATTTATGGACTATGAGTTTTATTTGCAACAAAAATGATTATATGCATTTATTTTTAAAAGGATAAGATGTAAATGTAACTGAAATAAGACCAACATAAAAGCATGAAAAGTTTCAATATGCCGCAAACATGGCAGAAGACCATGGAAAAGTATATATACTGTTTAAAAAAGTACAATGGTTTTTATGCAACCAAATGGCATTTTTTGAACAGGAATTCCCTTTTAATGGGACATGAACACATCCTTAAATTAGATCCTTCCTTTTTAACAACAGAATAACAACAACAATCAATCACGTCAATCAAAAAATGTAAATTATTGAATCCCACAAACCTTGAAGTGAATTAACTATTGGGGGAGAGAGAGAGAGAGAGAGAGAGAGAGAGAGAGAGAGAGAGAGAGATGATTGGAGTGAGTGTAATTTATCAATTAAAGGGATAGTTCACCTAAAAATGAAAATTCTGTTATATTTTTCTCACAGTCGTGATGTTACAAACCTGTATACATTTCTTTGTTTTGATGAACACACATGTAGATATTTTGAGGACTGTTTGTGACCAAACCATTTATGAGCCCCATTCACTTCCATAGTGGGGAAAAAAGAATACTATGGAAGTGAATGGGGCTCATGAATGGTTTGGATAAAAGATTTTTTTTATTTTTGGGTGAACTATCCCTTTAAATTGAATGTGTGTGCATGCGAGACAAAAATATGACTGTGCTTGCAACTCTGAAGTTTTTTATTTTTATATTTATGTTTATATATATATATATATATATGTATGTATCCCATAAACGATCCATACGCTTTTCACTCAAAGCCTAACACTGAAGACCAATTATAAGTGCTATTGCAAAAAAGCTGCCATTTCCACATAAACAGTGACCAACCATTTACACTACATTGCGCTTGCAAAAAATTTAATTTGATAGAACTTTGTCATTCAATTGTGAGCGATGTGGTCGCATTCTGCTGTTCTTCTCTTCTCATCTTGCACAAAATCTCGGTACCCGAACTTAGTTTGTGCGCGCTCCCTCTGATTGCCTGCTGCATCACGTGGTTAGATTACGCTCTTGCGTGCGTTTAAAAACAGATTTAAAAACAAAATAGACAAGAAAAATAAAACAAAAACGAAAAACAAGTTATTTCGAGTCATTTAACTCAAGTCCGAGTCAAGTCTCAAGTCATGAATGTCAAGTCAAAGTCGAGTCTTTTTTTAATATTTGTCAAGCAAGTCTCAAATTTGCGACTTAAGTCCGACTCGAGTCAAGTCATATGACTCGAGTCCCCCATCTCTGGTAAATATCTACCATTACAAATGTTTAAAGTAATCTTATAATTATTCAGCCATAAAGCATTTTTTGCAGATAGCAGTGATTGACTCAGATTAGGCTTTTTTTTTTTTTTTTTTTAAATTCCCTCCAGAATGTGTCACATATACACACAAGTATTCCAGACCAGATTATTTGTACAAGTAAGGAATAAAACCAATTAATAAATATTTTAGAATCGATCCTGTCAGGATGGTGCATTTGGTACACTGGCATATGTGGAGGTTTTGTTTGTGGAGATTCTGTTTTTGCTCTCCTATGATTTCCTTGTTAGTGGTGTTTATTTTTATTTTAGGTTAAATTAAGGAAAAGAATAATCTAATAACAAAATAAAAAGATTTCTAAACCCAGACTTCTGTGTGTTCTGTGTGCAAATTATCCTATACAATGTGTAAACAAAATAAAGTAAAACTATTAAACTAAAATAAAAGCTAGTACTCTAAACTCAATAGTTTAGCGTCATACAGAACAAAATAATACAAAATATGCTTTTTAGTTGTCGAAACGGACTGATAACTGACCTCGATTCCACTAAACGCGACACATTGGGAGGTGTACAAGGAAACTCCTTATATTACAGCGCGTTCCAAACGTGACAGCGCATGCGCGAAAACAAGCCAAACGCCAAGTTAACCAAAAGTGCAAAGCGCTTGGCTTTATTTAAAGTGAACTCCAGCAAATAAACACTAAACCACATTTTCACTGCGTATTTTTCGTTGTCCGAATCATTCCTCATCTCATGAACCTGAAATGAACCTCTTTTCCTTGTCCTCTCAAGGGCCTCTTGCAGCAAATCTCACGCTGCCGCTTGTGGTATAAACTTAGACTTGACACGTTTCTGAAAGCAACGACGCTTGAAGACTACTTTGCGTAGGGTGTGTTTCAGAAATGGGTCTGAGGAAACTAGTCGTTTAGCAGGTATGTGTTCAGTGCCCTGGGAGAAACCTGATAGACCGCGCACACGGACGGACTGCAGACTGGGCGTGAGCGCAAGCTGGGACTTTCACCGTGTCAACAATCAGAACGTCCACAGTGTGCTTAGATTTGAAGGAAATATTAGGGACGTTAATGAATTAATACAGTAATACAACAATCCAAAGGCTCGTATAAGCCCTAAATGCTAACGGTCAGAATCATTTACACACTAGTTGGTAGAGAAATGTAGGTTTTTTAGATAAAGCTTATCTACAGTTACCCTGGAGCGCAGTGAGTTTCCCCTCTATGTAGAGGTAATGCCATGTCACTCACACTATTATTTAGCGAATTTGCCTTGTAGGTTAAATGTTCAGTGCCTTGCACAAGTATTCATACCCACTGAACTTTTTCGCATTTTGCGTTACAACCACAAACAAAAATGTATTTTATTAGGATTTTTTGTGATAGACCAACACAAAGTGGCACATAATTGTGACGTGGAAGGAAAATGAGATCCAAATTTTTATACAAATAAATATCTTTAAAGTGTGGCGTGCATTTGTATTCAGCCCCACTGAGTCAGTACTTTGTAGAACCACCTTTCACTGCAATTACAGCTGCAAGTCTTTTGGGGTATGTCTCTACCAGCTTTGCACATCTAGAGACTGAAATTTTTGCCCATTCTTCTTTGCAAAATAGCTCAAGCTCAGTCAGATTGGATGGCAAGCGTCTGTGAACAGCTATTTTCAAGTCTTGCCACAGATTCTCAATTTTATTTAGGTCTGGATTTTGACTGGGCCGTTCTAATACATGAATATGCTTTGATCTAAACCACTCCATTGTAGCTCTGGGTGTATGTTTACGGTCATCGTCTTGCTGGAAGGTGAACCTCTGCCACAGTCTTAAGTTGTTTGCAGACTAACAGGTTTTCACCTAAGATTGGCTCAATCCATCTTCCCATCAACTCTGACCAGCTTCCCTGTCTCTACTGAAGAAAAGCATCCCCACAACATGATGCTGCCACCACCACATTTCATGGTGGGGATGGTGTGTTCAGGGTGACGTGCAGTGTTAGGTTTCCACCACACATAACATTTTGAATTATGGCCAAAAAGGTACATTTTGGTCTCATCTGACCAGAGCACCTTCTTCCACATGCTTGCTGTGTCCCCCGCATGGCTTGTCGCAAACTGCAAACAGGATTTCGTATGGCTTTCTTCTCGCCACTCTTCCATAAAGACCAGATTTGTGGAGTGCACGACTAATAGTTGTCCTGTGGACAGATTCTCCCACTTTTCATTCACAATTATGTGCCACTTTCTTTCGGTCTATTTCATAAAATCCCAATAAAATACATTTTTCTTTGTGGTTGTAACGTGTCAAAATGTGAAAAAGCTCAGTGGGTATGAATAATTTTGCAAGGCACTGAACATGTATGAATAAATACAGTGTTTGCTTTGTAACGTGATCACGTGACTACACACACACACACACACACACACACACACACACACACACACACACACACACACACACACCCCTACCTGATAATCGGTCCCATCTGGAGCAGGTGCATAAAGAGCACAAGAGGACGATCTCTCCCCAAATCCCGGTGCACAAAAGTTAAGGTCAGCTGAGTGAGCACAGAAGGAACCAGTATAAAGGTTATTGTCAAACCCATCCAGATTACGTCGTCGCTTGTGTGGTACATGCTGGACAGCACCGAGGCACATATAAACTCCGCACAGTAGAGGACAGTCGCCCATAGCACGCTGAAAGGGGCATGAATTTTGCTGTGGTTGATCACCATCACAACGCCGTTTTCATTTGGTACCACGACGTGCTGTGGGATCTCCGAGATGTCGTCCTCCACCGTCTCGTCCATATTGTTCATATATCCCAACGACTTCACAGACTCAGGATTGTGTCCGTGGTTACTTATCATTTCAATAAACAATAACAACACTGCTGCCTTTAAACATAAACGTGCACTGTTGCGTTGATGAAATACTAATTGTAGTGTTTGTCGAATGTGTTTATGGTGTTCACGTGCCTTTGATCGTAACTCCTCATTCCAGCGATTTGTTATTATACAGTGCAGTTCGAAACTGAACTGGCCTTTATTTTGCCAGCCATTATCATCCTGTTTAGCCGCTGCGAATAAAGAAAACCATCACCAACTTTTCAATCTAAGTAGTTGTTGTTCGAGCCAAACACGTACTCAGTAACCAGTGCATATTCCCGTTGGTGCCAAAGCGTCTCGTCTCCTCCGTCAAAAGGCGTTTAGGATCTTGTTGTTCGAGCACAAGGTCCCCATTAAGTCATTTCAAATCAAATCGCGGACAGAAGTAATATATGGCAGCGTAGCTTAAACATTCCTCTACAGACTTCACAGGAATCTGTTTTGTTAGTCTGCTGTTTATGATCAGCACAACCAGGTGTGTCTCAACATGCGCTTCCTGACAGTGCTCTATTACTACTACGGGTCCCTGCGTCCGCCGGTTAAAACCCCATATCCAAATTGTGAAGTTGGGAATCTCAAACGGCTGCCAAAATACAGAGCACTGGGGATGAAGTCATCATATGTACATATTACGTAGTGCAACATTTTGCTGAAGTTAAATCAATTAGTGACTGGTAGCTATGTGATAAAGAATAAATTCAATCATGAACAAAATTAAGTAAGATCATCGTCTTCAAGCTGGCCATTGGACAAAACCAGCCACATAATAAGTAAAAATAAATATGTGTTATTTACCATCACACACACACACACATTATATATATATATATATATATATATATATATATATATATATATATATATATATATATATATAGATTCCTGGTCTGATTTCCACAGTACCCACTGTGCTATGTTCCATGCTTTATTACACCTAAATTCATACACTACTCAGTGTGATGAAGTCAGGGTGTTAAAGAAGGGACAACAGTAAAATGCAGGACAGAGGGTACTCCAGGACCAAAGGCTGGGCAACTATGCTTTAGTAAATTATATTGCATCATAGCCAACAAAGAGCCTCTGTAGTACGCTAAGCACTCTGCTTTAACATTTTAACAAGTTGAGAATACAATGAATTTCACTGTACTGTAATGTATATGTGACAAATAATTTTAGAGGATAATTTTAGAGGATAATTTTGGGGGGAAGTCGTGGCCTAATGGTTAGAGGGTCTGACTCCTAACCCTGAGGTTGTGGGTTTGAGTCTCGGGCCGGCCACGACTGAGCAAGGCACCAAACCCCCCCAACTGCTCCCCGGGCGCCACAGCATAAATGGCTGCCCACTGCTCCGGGTGTGTGTTCACGGTGTGTGTGTGTGTGTTCACTGCTGTGTGTGTGCACTTTGGATGGGTTAAATGCAGAGAACAAATTCTGAGTATGGATCACTATACTTAGCCATATGTCACTTCACTTTGTCACTAGAGTGTGACAGAGCAAAGTTGCCTAAAAAATAAATACTTATATCACTGCCAGAGCCTACAATAGCAGCGCTTATCCTGTAGTAACTATTTTGGATAAGATGTATCAGTATGCGTGATCAGAGGTGGAGCAATTGCTACTGAGTTGATACTATTTTTGTCATGGCCAGCTGCTACAGTATGATCCTAACCCACAGTAGAAGTGGCTGGTTTAAAAGGTCTTCCAGAGCTAATGAATTGTATTTATTTTTTTGTTTGTTTGCTACATTACATTTAGAAGTGCATGCAAGAAAATGGATCTTCTGCCCTTCTGCAATTTCATAAGGTTTGAACCTAAACCACAAGCAGCCATGTATTATTATCTTAGAAGCCAGAGCTGAGCATTTAGATGAATTTGAATGTTTGCCTAATTGCTTTTGCGGTGTTATAGTAAATTATTTAAATCTTATGGCCCAGTATCCTAAGATAATGGATGGCACAAAACACAATAACACCAGAATTGATTTCAAGGACCATTGGAGTCCAGGAATAGATCAGACTGTATATGCAAGCAACTCCAGAACCAGTGAGCAGAAATGTATGTAACAGTGGTTCTGTGAGAAATGGCAAGACAGTTTCCTTTGAAACTATCGGTTTATTTCCTTGTCAAGCAGTAATAGCAAAGTTGTCAACTCTTGACTGTGACAACCTCTTGTGTGTGGCCTATAAAAGGTTCTCACTATGTCACAATTCTACTTTGGCCATTCTCGCCTACCCGAGTGACCTTTCATATGTATTCATATGTAATTTAGTAACTTAGTGAAATTCTGCTAATGTATTTTATTGAGAAAAGAAATCATTCAAGGTTGTCATACTGCTTTCTACTAAGGGTGAAAATCACTTAAGCTCACCCCAGAGCATATTTATTTCAACAAAGCAACCTTAGTTGAAATACAAAAGCAAAACCCATTTTACTTCCATATCCTCCAATGGTTCATATGACATGTTGCACATATTGTTTAGTAGTAAGACCAGATCTCACTGAAAGGCCAGAGAATTGTGTGGAGGATTTTTCTTATCTTTATTCAATTAAATTCATCTGCTCAATGCTTTATGACATATTTTAGAGCTAAAATTGACAATATTCATCATGAACTGACCTCTCTGAACACCTCTTGTTCTTTGTTTTCCATTTCCTTTTACACTCACTGCTTCTTCATTATCTAGTTTTAAACTGCCACCTATTACTAAAGTATCACAGAATATTCTTGAATCCAAACCTTAAAATAGTTAGTTGGATCCTCTCCCAACATACTTAGTAAAAGCATCACATGACTGGTTTAAATCATATCTTTCCTACCGTTCAGAGATTGTCCAGCTTAAAAAATTTTAAGCTTCTGTCATCTCCTGTTAATAGAGGTGCACCCCAAGGTTCCGGGTTAGGCCCACTATTATTTATTATCTATCTCCTTGCTCTTGGCACTGTCTTTTGTAAACACAATAATAATGGAAATTAATATATATATATATATATATATATATATATATATATATATATATATATATATATATTATATATTATATATAATATATATATATAATATATATATATAAAAATGTATGTATGTATATTGCCAATGAAACATTGAAACATTGCCAGTGCATTCTGGGCTCTTTGTCTCTGCCCTGTCTGTGAACCACATTGGACATTGGACAGACAGATGTAACCACTATCTGTATCTGTTTTGGGTTAATGAACATGGTCTTTGTTTTGTATTAGAGGCCGTTTAGGTTCAGGTCTGCTCTCAGTTATTCTCTGCAGAAAGAGTACTTTTGCATGGGGTGGAGCAGCCATACTTTCTGCCAGTTTCTGTTCCTGTAATGACACAGCAGCATAGGAACTGACTCTTGGTCTTCTGAGAGGGTTGAAAAATTGTGTCTGCTTTACTCATACTCATGTTAGTTCAAGGTTCTGCAAATGCTAGTTTCACTTCCAGTTGGTCACTGTGCAACCACCTCCCTGATATATAAATGTTCAAAACATTTCAACAATTAACAGCAGATTTTAGTTTTTACCACTAACAAATAAAGGAGACCATGATATTAGTACTTGTACTGATTGTACGAGTGTAATATTATCATATTTCTTTCTGAATATGATAATTCAAGAGCCAAGAACAGGCTGGCATAATAGCTAGATGTGTTTTGGTGGATGTAAGCTCTAGAGAAAATATTTTTTCCTCCTCTGTTCACCTCAGTGACATAAGCAAATATTTATCTGAATAATTCCCTTCTGTCCTTTCTGCAGTGCCTTCCAGCTCTTTAATTTATTTTTCTTTTTTATCCTTTCAGTCATTCAGAATTGTCACATTAATAACAAATGTATATAGAACATTTTAAAGTTTGTTATAGTTTAATTTAATATAAATTTATTTATTTTGGATTCTATGAATGTCCTCAATATTCTATGTATGTCATCCTTAATTTATTTCAATTATCAATTTCTTTTAAAAGGAAATTAGCATGCATAAATACTTCAGTTTATGTTTATGAATTACTTACCATTTTTAAATTCTACTGATATTGATTGTGATCTGGGAAAACCTGGTAGATGGAAATCTTTTTCTAACCTTTCCTTTCACCACGGCACTTGTATATATTCTCTCATTCCCAGCATTTAGTTAATGGATGTATGGAAAAGTGTATTAATTTTACCATGAAGGTAGGACAGCATGTAGCCAAGGAGCCTAAAAAGTTCACTCCAGTCTTTTCATACTCTCTACCCTGGTGTTTTATTGCTTTTATTTTATAATGTAAACATAACTAGGACTTTTCTAGTAATTAAGTATTTAGTTTATTTTTGTACTATATATGTTAGGTTTCGGTAATTTGTCTAAAGTTAAAGTTAAAGTTAAAGGGGTTTTACATATTTGTTGTGCAACATATTCAAAATAAATTAAAAAATACAATAAATAATGGCTAATGTGGATTCCTGCCTTACACCCACTTTTTCCAAGTTCCCAGACTGTGAATCCACGATGACCCTTACTTCAAGCTCTGCAGCCGAATGAAACAAGTTACTGGCAATAAAACTTCACATTAGTGATGAAAGAAGGCCAAGAGTCATTTTTTGGTTTAAAATCCGTTGCCATTATGGAAATGATCAACAAGGTCTTTTCTTAGTTTGCTTTAAGAACAAGCAAGAGATCATGAAGAAGAAACCAGACTCCAGCCCTCATATTGCTTTCATGCTGAGACAAGCTTACTTAGCATGTTTTGTAGAAAAAGTACAGGTTAAAGAAAAGGTACAGGAAACTAGTAGACCACACTACTGGCACACAGACACAAGACCACTTATTGGTTAGATGGTGTGGAATGTGAAATACCTGGAGGGAACAGATGACAAATCAGGACAAGAAAAACAAACACAGGTAACAGCCATAAAGGACATTTTCTGGCTTGGTTTATCAAGGGAAATTTCACTGTTAATGCCATTATGTACCCCACACTGGACTCTAGAACAATATAGACTTTGCTTTAATTTTGAATGGATCTGCTTTTACTGTGGGGGTCACAGAGGAGGAATCAAAAGCCATGTTGAAGCCTGCTCATGTCATGCCGGCCATGCCCAAGCCTGCTCATGTCATGTGTGCTGGGTCAGTGCCTGTTCACAACATGGCTGCCACTCCTGAGCCTCCCCACAAAATGGCTGCTGCACCAGAGCCCTTCAGGCATGATGGCCTTAGCAAAGAATTCAGCTGTCATAGACATTATCTCAGAGTCTCCAGCCTTTGAGGGTGTTATCCCAGTGTCTTCGGCCTTCATGGACGCCATATCAGTGTCTCCAGTTAGGAGTGTGGCGTATGAAGATGTCAAGGTTTGTCATAGGTGCAAGAGACTGGTGTCAAGTGTGGAGGCTCCACCACTTTTGTCATTACGTGCCACCAGTATCCCTGTAATTGTGCTTTATGGTTTTTACATGTTTTTGTGTTTCTCGTTTCTTTTTTTTTTTTATTCCCTGGATTAATTTGTTTTTGTTTAAGAATGAAACCTTGTCACTGAAAAGAATCACACCTAAAACACTGTACAGTTACAAGCACATATTTATTTGGACAGGATAAACAAACCATTACCTGCCAATAAGGAGAGCAGATGTCCCTGAAGATAATGTGATTAGTAAGAACTGTAAGCCTATTTGGCTCCTCCCAGATGAGGAGACAGGATTAGAAGCATAATTTGAGCCTGATTTGGATTTTACCGCACTCAACACAATGCCACAGATGAAGAAAACATAAGCATGCAAATAAATAAGGACATATTACTGTAAGTATATTGTCATTTTAAAAAAAAACTGTGCTCATAACTTAAACAATGTTTATTGCAGTTAATGTTATTGCAGCATTTGCATATTAAGATAGTCCTTCACACTAATACAGAAATGTATAGTCATAATTCTCTATTTAGAAATTCAGGTTTAAATCTATTTATCTATTTAAATCTATTTACATGGCTTCACTGTCAGTTTAACCTATTCTACAATCTGTATGCAGGTTTGAATCAAGAAGAAGATGGTGTTCTCCTCCACATCTCAGTATGTTCCATTTGATGAGCAACTGCTGCAACTGGGTTTTCAAACTGCAGCAACCCATGAGGTATATGCTACCCGATATAATCACAGTATTCTCTGTATTATTTGCACTGGTGTTGGGCTCATTAGCAAAAGACTAAGAACGGTGGCTTGACTGTAAAAACTCTGGGTTACTTATCAGGAATTTTAAATTTAATTAAAATCCCAGAAATCTTCATGTCTTTAGTTATAATGCAAAAATTTGTAAATGTATATTGTTTAATATCAAACTGAGAAAAACAGGAATCACATAGATAGACCTCTTCTGTTTCTTTAGGAATGTTACTGTGCTGGTG
This sequence comes from Tachysurus vachellii, assembly GCF_030014155.1. Classification (NCBI taxonomy): domain Eukaryota; kingdom Metazoa; phylum Chordata; class Actinopteri; order Siluriformes; family Bagridae; genus Tachysurus; species Tachysurus vachellii. Next base: position 14,590,246 of record NC_083472.1, read on the forward strand.
GTTGGTCTTGACAAGGTTGGAAAGACATTGTGTGTCAGAGGAATGTTAAGAGGTAAAAATGTCATATAAAATCAGTTACATTAGCTTAGAGTTATGAAAAAATGTTATGAAACTATCTTCAATTCTATGTTTTTATTCAGGAGGGTGTAAATAACAATTGTGGTGTCCTCACAAACATCTATAAAGAAAGAAAAAACATCGGTTAACAGCAAAAATCACAAAATATATACAATGTTCAGTGTATACAATAAATAAGAATCATGTATGGGTTTTTTTTCCCAAAACATGAAACAACATTCAGAAACCAAGTGGGGAAAAATAATGAAACCCTTCATACTTCCATAATAATTAAGAAAGTAACTAGCAGCTTTTATACAGTATGGTGTTCTGGAGGGCTGTGAAATTAAGGGTAATAAGATAATCTCCAAGCAATTTAAAAGTCACAATTCTACAGTGAAATGATTTTTTACCTTCAAGGCAGTAGCCAGTCTTCTCAGGAGTGGGCGTATCAGCAAATTCAGTCCAAGGTCAGACTGTTTAATGCTACATAAAATATAAAGGAATAACGCCAAGGGATACATCATGTGACCTAATGGCCTCTGTAAGAACATTATTTTTTTTAGGTTTATGTATGGCTTCGAGGGAAGGGTTGCTAGAGGTAAATCCACCTTCTCCAAAATTAATATAGAGCAAAACTTTTGCAAAAGGTGAACAAACCACAGAAGTACTGGAAAAAGTTTGTTGGTCAGTATGCATTAAACAAAACACATTGTATCACATGAAACATGTCATACCAACTGTCAAACATGGTGATAAATGGCCAATTATAACAATAAACTGAATACTCTAAAGAAGATTGGACCAAAATTGATCCAAAACAATTTGAAAGACCTAGAGAAAACGTTTACTTCATTATTGTTGCTGAATTTTTTTTAAAGGTTCTACATACTGAATTATAGGGTGTATGTTACACTTTTGGGTCACTGAAAATCAAAAGTAAAGATACATGGAAAAATAAACTATGATTGGTTCAACCTGCCTTCTCTCTCTCAGCAGTTTCTGAATGTTGGTTTACTTTTTTTTTAATGGACAATTGATTACATATTTAATATCTGTTGTGTTTTCGTCACCTGAGGTTATTTATAGTTTATAAAAGTCGGTGAAAACCATGCAATTGTTATTTAGACCTAGACCTAAAGGAGGATTTCTTTTTCTCATGATTGTATATAATTAATAATGGTTTACAATATTTTCTATGTCTACTTTTGTTTAGCTCCTCTTGGAGAAGTGAGTCCTACTCATGGATGTGTTCACTATGAGATAAGGCTGGAAAATTTCCTAGTGAATTTGCTGGACACGGGTGGAAGTCCTGAATTTCGCTTATGCTGGAAAGAATACTATGGCAAGGCCCATGGAGTTATTTTTGTTGTAGACTCCAGTGATAGACACAGAATAAAAGAGGTCAAAGAACTACTAACAGACATGCTGAGACATCCTAAATTGGCTGGAAAGCCCCTGTTAGTGTAAGCCATCATGTTTAAATTATTCTTAGAATTAATGGTATTACTGGTTACTTCTACATGCAAAGTAAATGATTTCATCAGGCTGTTCCTCTTTACAGATTAGCCAATAAACAAGACAAAATGAATGCCTTACTGGGAGTTGAACTGATTGAGGTCCTATCTCTGGAGAAACTGGTCAATCAGAGCCAGTCTCTGTGCCATGTTGTGAGTAACATTGTGGGTTGTGACAGCATAAGATAAGTAATGATACATACCTGTAATGATATTTTACACACTTTTGTGATGTGATGTACCTATTTCAAGGTTTGCTGTTATTTGCATTGCCTGAGCAAATTTATGAATAATAAAGATTTTCTTCCACAAAAGGAGCCATGCTCTGCCTTAATCGACCTGAGACGATGGTCAGACAGGAGGACATTGCGTGGCCTCAGATGGTTGCTACGGGCCATGGGCCTCGACTATTTGGATCTCTGTGCCCGTGTAGTCAGAGATTGTGGAAGGCAACCAGGACCAGAGGAGAGAGAAAGGGAAGCAAAGGCAGGACAAAGTCAGAAGAAAAACAAAGTTGAACGGTGCCTTTTGTTTTTAAATCTGTTTGAAATAGCCTTGTTCTATTTGCAGATATTGCCATTTATTTCTACAAAAATGGCACAAAGTTATCTAATTATATATATATAAAAAACAACAACAAAACATTAAATATATTAAAGATATGGTTTAAATTAGTCAAATAAATAGGTACAAAAATATATTTAATAATATTATATTATTTTTAATTTAATGCAATCTTAAAATAGGAAATCTATACTCTATATAATATTAAAGATAATTTCACTTGCAAAGGTGGCATTTGTTGCAGCTTGTAATTTGAGTGTTGGGATCTGCAGACTTAAAGCACGTAAACCAGCCAATAACCAAGCACAGTGCCCCCTGGAGGAACAAGAAAATAGCCATCTACAACCAACTATTCTTAAGGTATGCTACAGCACACACAGACACACAGTATTAATTTAAACTAAACTATACAATCTGGTTACAGGAGAATTCCTTTCAAAAGAAGATGATGAAAAAGAAGCTTAAAGTTAAGATTAAAGCAATGAGCATGAAAAAAGGGAGCAGAAAAGAAGTGGATATGGAACAGAAGGAAGAGGAAAAAGAAGGAAATGAATCAGAACAGGATGTTAACAGTGAAAAGGATAAGTCCAATAGTGGCCTTTTGCCACAAAAATATGGGAGGCTGAAACCCAAAGCAAAAGTGCAGACTTTGGATTATCCAGAGTATGTGGAAGCCACATCCCCTAAAGGTATTCTGTTAAATAATACTTTACAATAATTTTAAGTAGATATTTGGCTAATGGTAAAAGGCTTATTTTATTCTGCTATAGCAGTTAATGGACAAAACAAGAAAAAGAAAAAGCCTGTCAAAGGAAAGAGAAAGAACAGGATAAGCTCAGAAGAAATTCCTGTAAATTATAGACAGCCTGCTGATCTCTCTGCCACGTTTGGTAAGTCTCACTGTATTTTCGCTATTTTGGATAAAATCAGAATTCCACTCAATCACAACTGTGGTCACAATGTACTTCAATACACTAGGTGGTGTTATGCACCTTAACTGGGTACTCTAATCCCAAAAAAATACATTACCTGAGAATGATACTTGGAGAACTCCATTTACAGCTAAAAGCTTTGGCTGACCTGATGTGTGTGATCTTAGACTAATCATGTCACTATAGTGGAAATAGTTGATTGCAGCTCTATGTTATTTAACTAGGAAATGTAAATTAGCTGAGGCAAATATGGAAATTGTGAAACAATTTGCCAAGAGCCACATAAAAGTGATGGGTTCTGTGTCTAATTCCAATTCACTTTATATAACTGATTGTGTTTGTGTGTTATTTTTTAGTAATTGCTGTTTGTTTAATTTTTGCTGACAAGTTTTCTGTGAGAAGGCATTCATTTATCACTTTTGTAAAGACTACAAGGATATCCAAATAATAACCTACTTGATGGTTCTTTGGATAAAGCTGGTTGATTCCCCTTGTACAGAGTTTATAAGTGCTTTTCTTATTTAAATGTTCTTTTTGCCTTATATTAGTTTTGCTGTGACATAGATATCCAACAACTTGATAAAAAAAAAGTTTTTTCCTAGCCTGTCACAAAAGTAAAATATTTTCTGGGGTGAGTAGATCTAGAATCTCACCAAAATAAATCATTTAATTTGCCTGTCTCCTGATAGATCTTTACAGAAAAGCTATTTTAGCTCTAAAAGCCCAACAGGATCAGAGTTTGATGCCAGAACAGTGAGACTGAAATGCAAAGGCAGAAGACACAAAGATCTGTGAAGAACATTTCACTTCATTTTTATGATATGGATTTCCACAGTAGTATAATCATCTGGCTGATCTTTTTTTTAGTATCTATAAAACCCTGAATAATCTGTTTTTAACAGACTGGTGTCTCTTCAATAAATATTAAAAAAATATATATTTTATTGGATTTTTTTCAATATCCAGTAATATAATGTGTTGCTCTTATTTCTTATGTAGAGCCCACTGAGCCATTTTAAACATTTCTTTATATTTATATCTCTAATGTATTGTAATTTAATTTTATTACTTATAATTTAAATGTATGTTTTCTTCTGGTATCAACTTCTTAAATGTATGATATGTTTTCATAATTTGCTGAAATAAATTATGTTACTACTCCTTTACATTATGCTTTGCAATGTCCTTAGAAATAAATGATTTCTAACCTGCTAAAACTACAAGCTCATTTCATTTCAGCACTTTATGCATATTATTTGTCATATGTACATTAGTAGAGACCACAAAAACACTAAATTCTTCAACCTCGTTTTTAATTCAGCAATTTAATTTAACAATTTCATTTTTGACAAACTAACTACTAATATTATTATAAGCATTTTTGGCTAAGATGAAACTTGAAACTTTCTGGTATGCTTTCATTCACATAAAATAAAAGGATAGTGCGCCCCCTGTATGTATTGTATTAATGGTGCAACCTGAGAAAACGCATTGAGTATTGCGATAGTATACTAGTTTATGAGCTTTATATGTATATATATATATATATATATATATATATATATATATATATATATATATATATATATATATATATATATATATATATGTTTTCAAAACAATTCAGCACAGGTTCAGTGATCCTGCTCTGGGATTGCTTTATAATACTGTTTTAAACCCACCCTCAGTTACATTGCTTTATCCCACCACATTTAGCAAATCCCTCTTATTTTAAGGACCTATTGTTTTTAAAATGACATTTATTTTGATAAATTTATTAGGTGAAGCGTTGCATGGACAAGAATTATAATCAAATAAAATGCAAACATCAGTAGCAGAATTAGGCCATATGGTATTCATTTAATGTATGTATATACCAAATATATATATTGCTTATTTCCCAGAAGGATGCCAGTAATTCTGTAGATGATAGTATTATTACTATAATCTGTCAAGTTTTACAGACGTGTTATCAGAAACAAGCATCAAAGTTTTATTCACCTTAATTTGCCAAATTAACACTATTTAGATTTTTTTCATACATGCAGCCCAAAACTGTAATAACCTGTTCATTTCCATTCTTGACACATTTGTATTTAGCTGAATTATTTATTCATTGAGTTGTTAAAGGCAAAGCATTAAGCATTTATCTCATTGTAACTTCTTTACAAGTCAGACTCTACTGTCCGTATTCACCTTTGTCTGTTTTTGGATCACTCTGGGCAAATTCAGAGAAATAGTCATCATTGAATGGAAGAATCCAGTTTCACAAGTTGTTTGGTTGTTAGATTGGACATTATGATTTGATGAACGCATTTGTATATGCAAGGGCCAAACAAACATAATAACATTAATACCACACTCACTGGAATTACCATGGATATACAGGGAGAGGTTATTAGCACGTCACCGTGTTCCCTGATGCTCCTTCTTGTTCCTCGTAGCAGCTTTCGGTTACTGGATTTTCTCCTGGCTCTGGGACCTGCTTTCTCATAACTACTGCCCCTCTGCTAGCAGCGTGGTATGCTCAGTGTTGTCTGAGATCTATACCTAAGTACTCTCCCACCCGTTGAAGTACTTGGTTTACCAAGGGAGTCCCATTGTCACTTCTGATTTTGTCTGGGATTCCCCAACAAAGGAGTGCTTTAACTACTGCACTTACATCCTATTTTGAAGTGGGGAAAGCTTCCACCCACTTATAGAGAACATATCCACTATCACCAGACAGTATTTTTTCCCTTCACTGGGTGTCAATTCAATAAAATTCATCTTTAGATGTTCAAAGGGTTGCTGTGATGGAGGATGGGCACCCTGGGAGACTTTAAAGCCTTGGCCAGTATTGTTTGTTGCACGCACTATACATTTCTCACAAAATTTCTGGAAATAGTTAGCAAAGCCCTTACCAGTACCAGTATCACTGTTGTACATCCCCCTTTTGATGTATGGTCTTGCCCATTCGCCAACTTGGCATAGTATGGAAACTATTTTTTAGGCAAGCATGGTTTGTCATTGGGGCTGTACCAAACCCCATCTCTTACCACACCTCCTGCTTTTCTCCATTTGGCTCTTTCCTCCGCTGTAGATTGTGACTGAAGATTTTTAAGATCAGCTGTGGGAGTACATATTTTCAACATACACAAAGTTTAGTCATTCACAGAAAGTTTCTGTGCAGCTGTTTTTGCTGCTTGGGCATTACCCTGTGAAATGGGAGCAATTTTTATCAGTATGCGCCTTGGAGGCGTGGGCATAGGGGTAGTAGGATTGCATCCAGGAGTTCAGAAATCAGGCAAATGTGCGTGATCGCTTTACCTGAAGAGGTCAGGAAACGTCTGTGTTTGATAGTTTACATTGCAGCAAAAATGTCCTTAACCTTTTTGGCCAATTCAACGTACGGGCTTTTCTCTCAAAAAAGTCAAACGACTCCATCTTCCCGAAATACGAGCACTAATCCAACATGTTACATCAAACATCAAAGGCAAACAGACTTACTGACGAGGACTCGGCTGGAGCAGGGGGTGGCCTGGAGCATTCAGTAGCAATGTAGGAGGTAGGACAGGTAGGACTTGTTGAGCCACAATTGCCTCATATAATTACGCTATTTGCTAAATGTCCCGCAAACTGAAACGTTGGGAAAAAAAATCAGCTATGAGGAGAAGATCATCCTCCCTGCACCTATCAAAATCTTCCAACAAAAGACACAGCATAAACGTAATTAAATCAAATGCCATGATACCACAGACACAATATACCAACAAACTATACACTGAATATAAAGATATCCCAGACGAGCCATCAAATCTGTTACAACCCAGTCTAGGGTTCAGCTGCAGAGTTATAGCTCGGGATTAAGTGACTTGATATCTTTATAAATTGGGGCAAAGACCAAAAAAGTAACAAAAGAGAATTTCTAGTAAAGGGTATTGGTATATTTTATATAAATAATATATACAAACAACTGAACAATGGCATCTCTTCAGGTTGGCCCAAGCCAAAATAATAAACATAACAGAGTCTAATAGTTAAGTAACTATTCTTACCTGAAAGGAAAGAAAAGAAAAATACAGTAAGACTTCCCTGACTCCCTACAAAAAAAAACACACAGGGGAAAAAAGAACCCACTCTCAAGAAAAAAAAGGAAAATATAACCTTTTAGATTCCATTTACACCTGGTCATTTCACGCATCT